>NC_053400.1:9247045-9304545 GCF_016859285.1 Xiphias gladius | reverse complement strand
AGGTGCAGAGCTACTAACAGCTGCTTTACTGGCTGATTTATGATAAATATAATTTATTTCTGTAACAGTCATATTTAATTGTTTTGGTTGACACTGTATGGAGAGGAATGTGTTAATTAGATCAGTCATATCAGGTGAAGTGATTACATTTTTAAATCTAACGTCAGCATCAGGAGTCCATTTATTTTTATTTACAATTTACAGTGCTCAGGTTCTGTTATTGTCATATGTACAGTTGGTTTTATATATACTTTTTCTGGTAGTCGTCTGATAGTGGAGCCTGTGGTCTGACAGTGAATGCACTAATGAGACAGGGGTCCATGTCAGTGATGATGTAGTCGAGTACACTACTCCCAAGAGCTGAACAATATGTGAACCTCCCCAAAGAGTCTCCTTTCACCCGCCACTGAGCATAAACAGACCTAAGGAGCGACCCCCCCCCATTTTGTTCAAAACATGTTCTTGATTGTGTCTGTGGCAAGTGTTGGGGGTGAGGTTTAGAGAGGACTGTCTACAGACGTGGCTGTTGCCAGCAGGATCCACTATGTTGGGCTCACATCCTGTTCTGGTATTTAAATCTTTCATCAGCAGGACATTACCGTGGGCCTGGTAATGTCAGATTTTTCTATCGAGATTTTCAAGAAAGTTTTCATTGTAATAGGGCGACTTAAGGAGGGAGTGTAGGCCGCACACATGTACAGATCATTATCGCATTTGGCAATATTCTTATTTAACTCAAACCAGATGGCTATTGTTGCTTTTTGAATTATTTTTAGGTGAGATGATAAGTCTTCTTTATACCACACAATAATCTCACTCGAATCTCTACCGTGGCATATGTGTTTCTGTTTGAGGAGGATAGTGGTGATATCTTTCTATAGTTTGAAGGAAATTGACTGTCTGTGTTGCTCAGCACCATTTATCTAATAATATGATAATATCTTGACTTTTAATGCTAGAGATCAATTCTGGGTCTGTGCTCTTCAGTCCAAAAGAGAACAGACCCTAAATGTTCCAAGAACCAATAGATAGAGATCTCATTAATAATTAATTTCAAATATAGATCATATATAATGGCAAATAAAGCAGTATGTTCAAATACAAATTCAATTCAATAATGATTCAATACAGAAAGTAGAGAATACAATCAGGAACTATGAAGCAGGCAACAGCCTGTTTTTTTGTTGTTTTTTTTTGTCACTAAGAATCTTAAAGATGAGTTGTAGCAGTTGGTTCACCTCACCTCACCTGTGCATAGGTAAGCTGCATTCAAGGGGCTGGCATAGCTTGACCCATGTCATGTTGTGCTTCTTCACAGTTACTGCATAACCACTGCCTGTCTGATTTATAGTGGGTGGGGGTCTTCCATGTTGGGCTCCGGTTGGCTGGACTGTGCTTTGCTGGACTCTGGTCAGCTGTCCTCTGGTTGGTTGGGCTCTGGTAGACTGGGGCTGTTATAGGCTGGGCTCTGCTGGAATGTGCTTTCCCAGATGGCAGTCTCTTTGTCCTTGGCCAGTGTGGTGTGAGCTGATGTCCATGGATGGGTTGTGGTGGTCCTGTGGTAGAGTGTGGGACTGGAGGCTCTCGATCGGCTGTTGAGCTTCTCAGGTCCTCAGTTAACATCTAGACGTGGTCCTGGTCCATTTGGATGTGGTCATTAGGGTGCTCATATGTCAGAGTAGGGTGATGGGTAATGTTGACCTTGTTTACTGCTGCAAACTCTGCGATCACTTAGGGTGATCACCTTGTTTATATTGTGGATAATGTCCCAGGTGAAGTCTGGAACATTATCCTGCCATTAACCATGGCAGCAGTGTGGCGATGATGAGTTTAGCCCTAGGAAACTCACTGTGTGCTGTCTGAGCCACCTTGATGATGGCCTCTACTGCTCCCTCTCCCTTGTGGTGCTGGTGATTTGTTTCAGTTGTCAGGGTCAACCAAGTGGTCAAGACAGAGGAGTTGGAAGGTTTTTTCAGAGTGAGGACACCAGAATGTCCTCGCTCTGTGATGAGGGAACAGCTTCTTGTGCTTCAGGAATTTGTCATTGGAGGCGATGAGGATTGCAGTTTTAGGGTGCTGGTGACAGGGTGGTACCTGTTCCTCTGTGATTGGCTGTACTCTAGCTGGGCAAGGGGCATTGTGAAAGGCTGGAGGGGCAGTGTTTTACTGTGGGGGGCTGTGTCGTCTGGCCTGTGGTGCTGCATGGTTGCTGGGGCCAGTCTGTGGAGGACTGCGGAGACCAGGCTGTGTCATTTCCTGGCTGTTGGGGACAAAATTCATGTCTGAGAATACATTTGTTTTAAGAGGCACATTCATATTTTCTCTCAACTGTCCAAAAGCAGTATTAGTTTCTTCTTTAAACAGTTTAATTTCATCTTTCAGCCGCTGAATTGTGTCAGACTCCGACCGTTAGTCCTCTTTGATTTCTATTATCTCCAATTCTGGTGTCCTGGGTGTGTGAGGGCTTTTGAAGCAGGCTTTTGGAGGAGTGCTGGAGGCTGTGTGGACATGTGAGGTTGAAGCAGTAATGCTTGGAACTGAAGGCTGGGCAGTGGAATCTGATGGAACTGTAACTCTGGTAGCTGAAGGCCGGGTGTTTGAGTCTGACGGAGCTGTAGGTGCTTTTGGTAAAGGCACAGAGGCCTTTTTCCCCACCAGCGCGAGTTTTCAGTCTGCTGAAGTCTCTTTCAAACTCTTGCAGTTTGTCTGGGACCCTTAAACCATCACTGTGTCTGTGTTGTGAAGAGTGATGTTGAATTTTGGTACAGTATCTGTATGTAGCTGTCAGATGGATTTGTTGCCAGTCATTTTAAGGGCATTATATTGCTCACAGAGAGCATAATGCCAAGCTTCTGGGTGCCCTGTAAAGAACAGCAGGTCTATTATTACTGCTTTGTCACCTTGCCTTTTGAAGTCTTCTCTGAGTGTCTCAGGGTGGCCTCCGAGCAGCTTGCTTCTGTATTTCTTCCTCCCTGCTTCACTGGCCATGTCCTCTGGGTAGGGGATCACCAGACTATCTAGACTCCATCCATCTGGTTGCAGTTGTTTCTAGGTCCACTTTTCCAACTGAGCAAAAAATAACTGCTGTGTTCTCCACTTTCTTCATATACAGAGCTAAGCTGTTTAGCTATGTTTTTTACATAGATGTAAAAGAAGTCCATTTTTAAAAAAATACAAATGTTCCTGCCCTTCAGGACTGTTCTGTTGTTAATCCTTCTTATCCTTGAGTCTTTCATTTTCTCTTTTTTGTTCCTTTACTCCTCATTTTGCTGTCCTTCTTAATAGTTTTGTCCTGGTCTTGGTCTGAGATTCTGTGGCAGTTGGCAGTTGGTAGCTGACAGTTGAGAGTTGGTGCTGTTACCAGATAACTGGCTAGGTAGCTAGCTTCTTCCACAGTTTTGTTTACTGATTTTAGTTTACTGGTTTCTTAGATTGAATTGAAACTTGTCCACTTAGTTCCCAAATTCTTTACGTGTAATTTAATATAAAACTTGCCACTAAACTTGATCTAAAAGCAATTAAAGTGTTTGCTGAAGGATGAGGTCATGTTGTGCTGCTTCTCCTCTCTCTGGTTGTAATGGTTGCTTTCTCTCTCTCTCTTTCCATCACTCTCTTAGGTCTGAAGAGATTTGTGTGTTGTTTGTGGTAAGGCCTAATAAGGTTAGCATTGATAACATTAATGCAACATTTGCCGTGTGGACAGGAGCAATACTCATCTCCATCCTGTTGGCCACATCCAGTCATGATCCCCAGTGTCTGACTGCATTTGCATAGTGTTAAGAGCTTGACTGACCCTGAATTCACTTCACGGACTTATCCATGTCATTACTATAAGTTAGAATTTGTCTTAACTACAGTATCTCCATTTTCACCACTATCTATTTTGAAAAGGACAATTAAATGCAGTTTAGATATTCAGCTGGTTGGTACTACTGCTGTTATTTCCTCTACTTTGTGTTGTCAGCGTGTTTGAATCTTTCAACAGTTACGCCGTGCTAAATGTGAAGTGGCAACACCCTAAAGGGCATGCCTTGCCAGCGGGGTTTTAGGAAAAAATCAGAGCCAACTGCATGCGCATTTCAGACCAGACTTTGTACACCAAAGCAACCTTTTACAGAGCGCCATCTGAAATTACATAAAATTTTCCCCCGATCAGACAACATACATGCTCACACAAACAACAGCGTCCAGCGAACACATGCTGAGAGATAACATAAAAGAACATGAAAGACATGAAAGCGCACATTGATTGTCCCTGTTCGCTTTAACCCAAGCCTCTCTCCCCCAGTGGGCAGGCACGCAGGCAAGCTGGTTGGTAGGCATTCCCTATGTTGTGGCCAAGATTGATAGGCGCGTGTGTGTGTACTGTGTTTGCATGTTGGAGGGAGTGTTGACACTCTCTGTGCCATGGCCCCAGGCCCTCACACATCCAACCAATAGAAAGGGCAGCTCCAAGCAACGCTGGGTTCCCCCTCAGCCCTGCAGCCAGACATGACATTACCTTGGGCAGTGCCTCCCAACAACCTCCCCTGTATACATCACAAAAATCACAATGGGACCATGTGACTACACACACATACACACACACAAAATCTTCGACAGGAGGTCTGTTAATGGCTGACAACAGGCTTCCATTTTGTTCGGCTCAGGAGAGCTTATACAACACATGGATGGACAGACTTAAGGACGAAGAGGGATATCTTTCTCCATTACTCTCTTTTATTTTAATATTTACATTTGATCCCATTCTTGTCTCATTGTTCACTCATTCCCACCAGGTCTTGCAGGGCTTCAAAGTGTGACAGTTTTGGTTGCAAAGTCTCCTGAATTCGAAACTGTGCGATCTGAAAATCAAATCTTGTGTTTCTTGGTTAACTTGTATGGCTACAAATAACTGTCATGGTGCTCCTTTTTTTGGTTAAGAGGGGGGAGGTGATGTTTTGAGGTTTGAGGCCATCAGTGTTACCGCGTAGAAAAGTTTACTTAAAGCAGTTGTGTATCATAGATGGTTATATTTCGTAGGAGTGTTTGTTATGTATTTTTTTTTCAGCAGACATTAAATGTACCTGAATTTGTTAGGTTGGCATTGGGGTCACTGGTGCATATTGATAGTCTGCACATGATGTACTTTCTAATCCAAATAGATGCATGTGACACTGGGCCAATACCACACCTCATTCTGCATGGTGTAGAGGGTTCTAATCTTTGTTTTCTTGTGTCTTTACAAGATGCAACAACAGGAACTGGCGCAGATGAGGCAGCGAGATGCCAACCTTACAGCACTAGCTGCCATTGGACCCCGCAAAAAACGCAAGGTGGATTCACCAGGGGCCACCCCATCAGGGACAGAGGTAAGAACCACATTCACTTAATGGCTATATTGTCTAATTTTTTTGTCCCTATGCAGTTGCTAGTGCTGAATTAATATCTACTATTGACAACACTAGCTTCAACAATAACTGAAGTAAATCTTTCGAACAAAAAAGTGGAATTTCAGTTAAGTTGTGTTTGTCCTGCAAACATAGTACTATAATAGGGAATGTGTTGTAGCACTCGTTATAGTTTCAAGGACAAGCAGAGCAGGATTCATTTGTAATGATGATTTATTGGCATTACATAATGACAACCTACCAACTGGGCTTTCTACGAAGAATACTGTAATCCGAAATGAATGTTTTATTCTCAAATATTTCCTTGCATTATATTTTTTTTGTGTAGGCAGCTTTCAGTGGTAATTTTTCTTGTTCTGTCATCCCTGACTGTGGTAAGTTCAAACATGCAGGGCTGCTAGATGGTATGCAAGAAATGACTCAATGAATATCTGTCTGTAAAACAGAGAATAAGAATTAGAAATGCATAACTGCGGGTAAGGCAGTGGTTTCCAATACCAGTAGCTGGTCAAATAGTTGGAACTCCTCTTAAGCAAACCACTTTAAGAGAAGTTTTTGTTTTAATTTGGGAAATTTTCCTGATCCATGGAATGCTCCATCTTGTCATTTGTCTATAGGTCAAGGTTTATAGTACTCAAAAACTTGATACTTGATAGTTGTAAGATTTTTCTGAAATTATTCACACACGTGCAGTGACCGACTTTCCTCCTAAGACAATTAATTAAAACCCAAAGTTGGCCGTTTTATTGCAGTTTTACACTAGGCAAAATGTTTGCAAATTTTGTTTATCTAATCTGCTTTTCTACCTTTTTGATTTGTCTGCCTGATAGTTATTGTCATGGACTCTTAAGTGGTAAACAGCACATCTTGTTACACCCTTTTTTTTTTCAGATTCAGACACCGACTTAGTTCCTCACTGCGGCCAACCTGACTTTGTCGTCATGGCCAGTTAAACACCCAAACCACTTTAATTACAATTTTATACTTCGCAGACACTGTATGTTTTGCATACAGCACCAGGAACACACAACTTTTCATCCCAAGGTCATATGTGATTGGTCAAAAGAAACTCAGTCAGTAGCAGTGATTTTCTAGATGTCAAATTAAATGATTTTAAAAACTTACCTTGGTCAACCCAAAATTACATTTGTTCGCCCCTTCGAGTTTTTATAGTACAGTAAAAACAAGGCTCAATATTTCAGAGGTGAACACATAATTAAAGTGTTCCGTTTTTTCTAGTTATGTAATATCTTTAAAACGAAATCAAGATGTCAGAATACATAAGAAGACAAAAAAATGGAGATTGGAAATAAAAATAAAACTGTTTTAGAGAGAATAACAGTAACCTCTAAGAGTTTTCTCTTTGGCTGGCTATTCAGTTGTCATTTGGAAAACACTGACACTTGACATATTAAAGGCTCTAATGTTTACCGAGGTGAACAAAATGCAAGAGAATCAGTGTATTAGATACCACTCATTTACTTTTTAAGTGGCCCAGCAAACTTGTTTCTCAATCCCAGTACTTTTGTTTAAATCCCTAATAAAAAAAATTAATCACAAAAACCTTTTTTTCCTATTTTTTGTTATAATATGACTGCAATAACAATGGTAAATGGATGAATAATTGTTTAATTTATTGATTGACCATTGAGAGTTGTCGTATCTTAAACATTTAATTGTGAGTTTTACCTAATAGATTATTATGATTCTAGTAGGATTCCAGTTCAAGTTTAGTATGTTTGTAAGCACATTTGAGAACAACAATTACAAGCACAAACCCCCAAATCAAGAATAGGAAATCAAAGAATAGAAAAGTTAAAGAATAGACATGGTTTTAGACTAATTGATACAGTAGGGTGGAAAGGGTAGTATCATTTTAGCACTGAAATGAAATATAGAATAAACATTATTTGAGATCAGCATAGCCAAAAAACATAAAATAGTGGGAAAAGATTATAAAATATTCTGCATTTGGTTTTACGACAGGAAGCCACTTTAAGAGATTTTGGTTTTCTGTTGGTAATGTACATGGGTTGGTCAATGGGTTACCATCATCCAGCATTTAAATATTCTACTGTTTAAATTACCAAATGAAATTATTCACCACCACAATGGATTTGAAACAAAAGCCATCAAGATGTGATTGAAGTGAAGACTTTCAGCTTTAATTCAAGGGATTTAACAAAAATATTGCATTAGCTGTTTAGGTTCATATTAATTTGTGCAATTACTTTTGAGCCGGTTAATGCAATATTTTTGTTAAACCCCCTTGAATTAAAGCTGAAAGTCTAGGCTTCAATCATATCTTGATGGTTTTGCTTCATCGTGGTGGTGTAGTGAGGCAAAATTATGAAAATTGTGTCGCTGTCCAAATACTTACATAGCTAACTGTATGTGCTCATATTTATAATTTGCCCAGTTGGCCCATATCCCTGATTGACAGAATTCGTTTTCAGATTGTATGTACAACAGAGGTTGTCTGGTGAGGAAGCTGTGAAATGCATTATTGGTAATGCATTATTGGGTTGGCGACACAATGTGCAGCCCTCTGAACGATGTTCTCATGTTTATTCATCTATAAAGTGGGTAAAGATGAACAAATCTGAATTGTCCAATTAGAGTCATGAGCCACTACCTTTCTAGAGGTACCAGGGATTGGGTTTGTTTTGTGGAACAGGTTCTTTGTTGGCCCCCCTCCCCTACAGCTTTAGTTCTAGAGCCATTTTACTCTTGATATCACACATCCTCTTCATGCTTAACCAGTTTAGCATTAGCCAAGTTTAGGAATGTGTCTAATAACCTTCTAATACTATCCACAATCGAAGTCAGCAAACATGGCAAAGATGGTAGGAAATATCTATCTATGTTACAGGGAGAATAGTGACATACTTCCTTGTGACTTGCCCAGTCTGTTCTTAATTAAGCTGAACTGTGTTATTATAAGGAACATCTCCTGTTTGAGGTTCCATAAGCAGTAACTTCAGTATCATATTTCTCCAGTACAGGGTCATACATGAAGTCATGCACAGTTGCTGTACCAAGTCATATTTCCCTTTAGGCATTGGAATCATTTGAATTCCACATATTCATCTGTAAATATGATGAATCTAAAATAAGCCTGAATTTTGAATGTCAATTGGTCATTTTAATAACTTACTTATCGAGTTGCATCTTCACATCCTTCGCTTAGCAGCAATATGCTGCAGAGGAGCATAGTAATGTACCCGGTAAAAAAAGCATAAATAACAAAATAAAAGCATTACTTCTGGTCCTTGAGTGCAGTGCCAACCTCTTTCAGAATGTTTTACCCTGATGGGTATTAGCCTGCTGCATTAAAAAAAAAAGCTTTCTCAAACTGCTTTCCCAAATGCAGTTATACAACATAAACATGAATATACATTATGCTGGAGTTGCTGTCTTTTTTTTTCTATTTTTTTCTCCTTTTTTAATGTCCTGTTCATGTTTAATTAGAGGGGCATAATGAAGTGAAGTCACAGTGTGCCCCTCCTCTGGAGTGATTGCAGAGGGGGCGGAGGAGGAATCTTAACTTATTTTCACTTCGTTTTCACCTCCTCACATTTCTTCATTTCACATGGGCTGGAAGCGCCTGCAGCGTTCTCTTTCCCTTCTCCAGAGCAAAGTGAATGTGACTTTTCTAAGGGGGTCACAGGATGCCTGGAGGCCTGTGGGTGTTACTGGACTGTTGCCTGCTCTTAGCTTCACTGAGGGGCTTGTCATAGATTTCATCTCCACAGAAATGAGCCGGGGGGCCCTGGCCAGGAGCACAAGCAGCCAACGTTATGAAGGGCCCATGCTGATTATTTCCCTCTGACATCGCATCCTGAGCTTTCCGCATTAATCCCAGACAAAGGCAGCCCTTCAGTGCTGTGCCAGAGCTCAAATTAGGAGCCAGATAATGGCCTTGTTGAGATCCTGCTCTGTTCACTGAGAGGCAAAGCTCCCGTTGAAATCCTCCTCTTCAATATTCCTTCCCTCCTGCTTGTATTTTCCCTTGTCAGACAACCTTTCCACCATGTTCGGACTGTAACGGAATTCAGGTGACACACAATTTCATTCCACCCCCCACCCACCCATTCACCCACCTTTAATTTGATGGTGGCTTGGCCGGGCTTGGGACTGTGCCTGGATGTGGATCGCCACGGGCTGTGAAACTGATAGCCAGTCAAGACTGGAGTGTCTGTCTCCAGCCTGATCTAGTCTGCAGGAGGGAACAAAGGGGGCCTTACAGGGCTCCACAGGGTGGATTAGTTCCAAGGAGCCCATGGCTGGGGCTGTTGGCTGGTTTGCTGGAAGAGGGCCTGCTGTGGCCCCAGTGGTGGGTCACTGCACAGCCACAAACACCAAAAACCCCCCTCCAGCTTACTACTCCCCATCCTACAGCCCTAACCCTCCAATCAGCACACATTGGATTTTGAAGTGCAGCACAAAAAAGTCAAGGGTGAGATATCTTGAATAAGGTGGAGGAATGAGGAGCTGGGACAAAAGGCAGCTGAAGGTGGATGGAAATGTGACGAAGGCACAAATGACCATTGCCCTCGAGATATTACCTTGAAGATGTGGACACTAATACTTTAATGCCTGATTATAAAGCGTTAAGCTATTGAAAAAGGAAATCTTAATTCTATGTTTTCTTGTTGGGCACCAAAACCAATACGCCTCTATGGAAAATGCACAAATTAAATGTATGTCACGGCTAGATTCTAATTTTTCTTTAATTCTTTGGATTTTGCTGCTCAAATGTTAGCATTTATATAGTGCTGCTGCAACTGAACAGCAATTCCAACTCAACAGTTACAAGTGGAAACAGTTTAGGTATACATAGGTTGACTGTATAAAATCTCCAGTCCTGTGCTCCTCTCTAGCCACATCAGTTATTGTATATTGTATGTAGAAGAGATAAAGATGGATTTTAGCTCAGTGTATCAGGGATGAGAAACAGTTTGTCAAATAGAGCTACATTCACAATGATTGTTCCATCACCCTCTCTATATTTAGTCCTTTCACACTTTTAACATGATGTGACTGTTACTTTTTACTGTTTCATTTCCCTCCATTGATTTTTGTGTGTTATGATCTCTTCTTTTCACATTTGGTGCATCTTGACTAAATTGTGTTGCTACAGTAACTTACGAAAGACAGAGACTCTTCAGTACATGTAGGGTTAGCACTAAGGGTTCTGCGATATAAAATTTGCCTTGACGCTCAATGTCCTGCAGTGTTAAACATGCTCTGAGCTTTGAAACATCCTTGACACATTTACGAGCACAGAGTTATCATCCAGGCACTTACGCCATTTATCACATCAAAGGAAGAGCTTTGTTTGTTGACGTAAAAACGACAATAGCAGCTAAATTGCCCTGGTTTGGACAGCCACACTGCCTTCCTCCTATCTGTCTTGACCAGGCGCAATGCAAGGGACAAAGGTAGGCAAGCGATTTAATAGTGAGCACAGTCTATTTTTCTATTTGAATTCATTTCACCTTCTTTCTTTGAGGCTGTAGATCAGAAAGAAGGAGTGAGGCAATAGAGTGAGAGGCATGGGGAGAGAGGGGGAAAAGCACAAGGAAAACTGATGCCCTTTCCTCCAGCTAAATTAACAGGAATCACGTGGAAAACAATCTGAGTCTCCAATGAAGGAGGGGGGGGGGACCATTAAAATTAGCCCCAAGCTATGGACTGCACCCAATATCACTAAAGCTGCACTCACTACAGATGTGGAGGCTGGCTTACAGGCAAACTATGCTCTGTTCTATAGCTACAATTAAAATCAACCTCGCTGCCAAAAAATAGGAGGGGGAAAGAGGGGGTAGAAAGGCAGACATGGAACATCAAAGACAGATTGAAATGTGTAGTCAGTAATAAGAGTGGTCTCCAAGCCCCGAGGTTCTCCACGGTCCCCTTGTTAATGAGAAATTTTGACCTCTGGTTTGTAAGTTAAACTTGTAATCTCGGTTAATGAAGTAAATCAATCCCAACTCGGGAGTGTTCAGTGTCTCTCCCTTTGCTCTCTCCCCGACAACATCCCCTCTGTCCTTCTCTCTTGTGCTCTCTCCTTCTCCTTCTCCACCTCCTCTTCCTGCGTCCCTCCCAATGTGCCGCCTGGGAGTAAAACGGCCAGGTCTTCAACCAGACAAACAGGAAACTCACAGACCACAAGGGTTCCGGAGCCAGAGGGGCGCATAAGGACTCAGAGGACTAGGACCAACCAGGCTGTTTGGTTAAGAAGGAGATGGCCAACTGAAAGCTAGTAGAGGGGACACTGTGGAGGAAACCACTAACTCCTCCTCCCCCTGTCTCCTCTTCCTTTCCGTCTTTTCCCCTTCTCTATCCAGAGTGTGTTGGGAATAGTATTTGGTTAAAAAGTCATGCCTGGTTGCTGGTAGAGTGGCAGTAATGTGCGAGTACACAATACTCACTACAACCTCCTCCCGCATCTCTCTTTCTCCTACTTTCCTCTTACTCCGCTTCTTGTCCAAACCATATACACATTGGGTACTTTTAGTGGAAAAGACAGCTAACTTAACCTTTCTTTTTTTTAGTTTCCTTAAACATTTGGAGGCCCATTTCTGCTCTATAGAGGCTTCAGTTAAATTGTATGGGTGCATTGATATTAATCCCTGATTAGCTGTTGCATTTATAAATTTATTTCACCACTAAAGAAATGCAGAATGGAATATGAGGTAGACTGAAATGACTTCAGCTTGACTTAGATCAGTCTGTAATGAAACATAAGGATTCCTGTGTGGGTTCCTCTTCTCTATATACACTCACTGAGCACTTTATTAGGAACACCATACTAATACTGGGTAGGGCGTCCCTTCGCTCTGAAAGCAGCCTCAGTTCTTTGTGGCATGGATTCCACAAGATGTTGGAAACATTCTTTTGCACGATTGCATCACGTCATTTTTGCAAATTTGTCAGCTTCACATTCATGCAGGTAATCTCCTGTTCTCTCACATCACAAATGTGTTCTATTTGATTCAGATCTCGTGACTGGGGAGGCCACTGAAGTTCACTTAACTTATTGTCATGTTTATGAAACCATTTTGAGACGACTTTTGTTTTGTGACGTGGTGCATTATCTTGTTGGAAGTGGCCATTAGAAGATGGTAAATTGTGTCGAAACAATAATACTCAGATAGGCTGTAGCATTCAAACGATGATTGATTGGTATTAAGGAGCCAAAAGTGTGCCAAGAAAACATTCCAGACACCATGAAACCACCACCAGCAGCCTGGACTGTTGACAGAAGGAAGGTTGGGCCCACGGATTCATGCTGTTGACGCCAAATTCTGACCCTACCATCTGCATGCCTCAGCAGAAATTCAGATTCATCTGGCCATTCTCCTCTGGCCTCTCTCATCAACAAAGTGTTTCCATTCACAGAACTACCTCTCACTGGATATTTTTTGTTTTTCACACCTTTCTGAGTAAACTCTAGAGACTGTTGTGCTTGAAAATACCAGGAGATCAGCAGTTTCAGAAACACTGAAACCAACCCGTTGGGCACCAACAATCATTCAGTTAAAGTCACTGAGATCACATTTTTTCCCCATTCTGATGTTTGATGTGAACATTAACTGATTCTCCTGATCTGTCACTGGATGATTTTATATATAGCACTGCTGCCACATTATAGGGTGATTGGGTAATTGCATGAATAAGCTGGTCTACAGGTGTTCCTAATAAAGTTCTTGGTGAGTGTACTACATAAATATGATTAAAGAGGGCACAGAAAGGCAGCTATTAGTTTCATAATGTCAAGAAGATTGTAATATTAGTTTAACTTTATGTCTCAAGGCAATTGTGTATTTCTAGCGAGGACACAAAGGAGACAGAGTCGAGTCTTCAGAATGGTTACAGGGGCTCCTTGGCCGGATGCCATGCGTTCTTAGAACTTTAACACATTGCACTTTGCCAGTTTTCTCCTCCCCTGCACAATGCAGAGCATTGTGGTACCCACCAGTGGTTAATGCACTATAGACTATGGGTTAAAGCGTTTAAAGGCAGCTATAGCATTAGTGTGAAAAGATAAATACATTTATTTTTTCTTCAGTTATGTGGAATACATTTATCCACATCCATTTAAATCTGTACTGAAACACCTTGTACAAAATATGAAACACGTCATAAATAGATCCAAATATGACTTAAGATACCTGAAACTGATGCAATTTCAACTGAACCTAACAATAGGATTAAATTACAGTTACATAATACTGAATATACAGTATATTATATATTATCAATTAGAGTCACATACTGGAAGAATGTCACAATATGTTAAGTACTACAACACAAAGTGTAACAAGCTTGTTGCAAATGTTAATCAATTGCTTTTACCAATGATAATTGATAGAAATCCGAAAAATGAGATAAACTCATATGGCATATGGATTAAGGAATCCTCTGCCTAAATAGACAGGGCAATGTAGCAGGACATGGAAAGATGAGATCTGGAGCACACAATTATAGTAAGAGCTGTAAAAAGGTGCAGCAACGGGTGTTTCAAGATAAAGCATACAGTATGTTGGAAGTAAGGGATCAATAAAGAAGTAAATCAAAGCTGAAACTTCAAATAACGTCAACTTCCAATTAAATGTCAACATGAATAGTAAATGCTAATGCAAACAAGACTAATTCTATAGCCACGCTAGCAGCTCTGTGAGTCTTAGGTACAGCAGTGCTTTGAGCTAAATGCTTATATCACAATGCTAACATGCTGATGTTTAGCAGGTATAATGTTTACCATATTCACCATCTTAGTTTAGAGTGTTAGCATGCTGACATTTACTAATTAACACTAAACACAAAGTACAGGAGAAGTCAGGAGGTCATTCAAATTAGTCAGGACAGCAAAAAACTGATCAGAGCAGTATTAGAGAGCATAGTGTTTTGGTGCTATGGAGGATACGAGAACAACAGTCCGTGGGCACATGCCGAAATCAACTGCATGTTGGCACCTTGGGGGGAGGCTTCACCATAGGAAAGCCATGTCACCAGTATAGCTATGCCTACGTTGTTACTACATCAACCCATGCAGATAGGTTGGTGATGTCTGGACACACAATTCCAATCTGATCACTTGCAAAAAACAGTGGGGACAGTCTGTCCTAAAGATCTGATCTAAGAAACAAATCAGATTTGCCCGTAGTCTCAACAAAGTCTAAAAGACCGGCATTGCCATCCATAGAGCCATACTGCTAACATGGATAAAAAGCACATTTTTCTAAAAAATATACTGGGCAGTTTAAGAAACAGAAACTTGATATGTAATCAAATGTTTTTCATGTTTTGTGTACACTACAGTATGTCTTAAAATATATTATGGCTTTTAATGAGTTGTTAATACATTTGCAAATTGTTTTACCATTCAAATTAAAATCTTCAAGGAGAGGACACAAGACGTAGACAAATGGTGTTCAGAATGTTTGTATTTAAGAAAATCTCTGAATAGCCTTTTTGTTCTACTGTCTCTGTCCACTCTGTCCAACCAGTCAGTTCTTGACACTGCACATAAACTGAAATACTGTATGTATAGAATGAGAGAACAAAATAGATCCTGGTAACTACAGTATATGGCATACTAAATATATGGTAACTGTCCACAAGACTCAGCATCACTAGCTTTAATCCCTTCATTCACTTAAAGTTGCTGAAAGGGCTTACACACACACACAGACACACAGACACACACACACACACACACACACACACACACACACACACACACACACACACACACACACACACACACACACACACACACACACACAGGCAGTCCATGTTCCACCACCCAGGTCATTCAGGCTAAAGTTTATAGCAAGTCACAATTAGAAATAAGACAGTAAATAAACATTGTCAGTGATGGAGAGAGGATTCCTACATCTTATAGGTAGTTCCACCATATGCCAGTCAGACCATGAAAGAATATATATAGAATATAAAATAGCATATATAATTCACAGATTCTATAAGGTTATCTGATACAGTTGTATTATACACTGATAAATCAGTGGATATTGATAAATTGTATTTAACTGACGGTGCGCCATTCCAAACTAGAAAATCAGTCTGCATGACCAAAATAAATCTCAAGTCACCTTCAAAAGACAAAACATTACACACTTACACTAAAGCCTAAAAAAAAAAAACTGGTTAGAACCATTTTTTGATTAAAACATTTATTACATTTTCATGCTTTTGACAGCATTTGTAAACCTTTTCATATAGATAGCTAAAGGGGATCTGGGCTAGTTATCTTATGAACTTAACTTCAACGAACAGGTTTGGGGCCGCTTTTGACTGTCTTATAATTTAAGCATCCTGATCTTACAGAGAATTTGATTAAAATTCTGTTTCATTCTATGTTAGAACTCCCTCCTGAAAATGTTGTAATGTTTGTTTTTTTTTCACTGTTGAAGGACTGGTTTAATGCCGTAGACAGTTTGAAGTTCAGGACGGCCTCATGGTCTACACAGTGGTCTACGGTTTCAACCGTGGGCTTCTACTAAAACTGGTATGCCCATCTAGGGCAGGTCGAGTCACAAGAATACAATAGTTAAGCTCAAGCTAAAAAAAATCCTTAAAATTATTGAATCCTGCCTCACGAATATACAGTCCATTCAACAATTATTTTAAATGAAGTTGATGCAGACCATTTTTGAATAATTCCTAAATAACCTTTACATTTATAAATGTACATAAAAATACACGTCAGTATTAACACTTTAATCTCCTTATTTAGATAAGAAGCTCCTATATATCCATATTCATGGAAAAGTAGTGATCCCCCTCATTTCTGCCTTTAAAACTTTGCCCTGAAATAATGGTTAAATATACAGTTTTGACAACAAAGTTGAGCCCCAGGCACTTAAAAGATACCCATCTTAAAGAAATTAATTACCTCCCTTGTTAATCTTGATATAATTAAATTTCTGAAGAATGAAATTCGCTGCCTCCCCCCCTTCCACCTCGCTGCTATGGAGGCGGGTCGATTATGGCTGGCTCTCTAGCTAGCCTGCTGGCCAGGGACATGGGGACAGCCTAACACCCTGGGCCCCATGCTGTGCTATACCGCACAGTGCAAACCCACTCTCCTCATCCTACGCCTTCACCACATAGGGACAGGCAAAGAAAACGCCTCGATCACTGAGTTTCCATTCTGTGCCTCTATCCTGGAGGAGATGGAAACTCTGGGCCTCCAAATTCTTATTCGTAGCATGTGATAATGTTGTTGAACGACTTGAGAGTTTTAGAGCCCGGGTGCTGCTAATGAAGTTGTCAACACAGAGCCTCTGAAACTTACATGTAGGAGCCCTGGAGAGACCGGAGAGCTCTTTCTGTTATGGCTCACTTAAGAAACTCCTGTGTCTTTGTGTGACTTACTGTCGTTATATATAGGACCTCCTGCAATGCTGTTAGATTTAACTCTGATTGTTTTCAGAGAGTAGTGCATTTTCTTGTCGCTGTGTGTTTAAGTTTGTTTTCCTTTGACTTTAAGTTTTATGTCAGCTCCATTGTCAGCTGTCAAGGTTTGAGCCCGAGGAAAGAATGGAGAAAAAGCTGGAAAAGATCTTTCATTAGGTGCTGGCAGGGGGGCAGAAGAATGCCAAGGAGGGTGGATGAGAGGTGGTAATATGTATGGAGTAGGCAAAATACTACAACTAGATTGCAGAAATGCCAACATAGAGAGTAGTTTGAGTTTTCCAGAATCTGATTCAGGACTTTTCATCTTGGAGGTGTATAGCTTGCATCCTGTAAGCAGCAGTTCTCTGCTTAAAACTCAACAGTAAATAATTGAGCACCATCTGTACATTTACTGCATCATAACTGATCCGTAGCAGGTTGCATTTTTAATTTTTCTGTCAAAAAGAGGATTTTATGTAACCTACACGCATTCTTTTGCAGTAGGTCTCCCTCTTGACTATTTACTTTGATGTCTTTAATAATGAATGTGGGAATGTCATTGGAAGTGAACCTTTGGTATTTCAATAATAGTATACAGTGATAAAAGGTAGAACAAAGTATGTGTAAGTGATGCAAAGCCATACAAAAAACCTGAAGTGCCATTCAACAAATGTAGTGAATATTTCAAATGTCTATTGATTGATCATGTATGATAGAAAAATATTAATTGTGTATACCAAAAATATATAACCACTCACATAACCCAGCAACAGATGACAGTGTAATTGTAAAGCACAAATGTAAATTGCAAATGTATATTTGTTTTTATTAGCGATAGCCAAAGTTTTTGCTTTCTGGCGACACTGTTAAGTTTAAATTCAGATTATTTTTCTAGTGAATATATCAGTGAGTTGATCATTCCCACCCCTAAAAACTACTGCTGTTAACTCCCCTCATTATTCCCCTCTTTAAGCTTTTTACTGCAGGCCCCAGAAGTTCCTTTTTCTCTCACTCTCCCACTGGGAGAGGTCCTGCTTTGGCTTTCAGTTACACTTGAGCTACCCCTCATAACCTGGACCAACCACCAGCTACTTTACTCAGCAGAGATGGTCCATGTAAATGGGTTGCTCAAATGATACAGTTCGTATCTGTCATTCAATCTAAAGACCATTTATTTCATTGTTTTGCACAAAAATATTGTTGTGATAGTGTCCTCTATTTTGTCTTTTAACAGAAAAACAGAACATCTAAAATTAGCTTCAGAAAATGGTGAAAGAGAACAAACAAAGCGATCCATTAGTGAGGATGGGTTATTGGCTGACTTGCCTCTTCTCATGGCGGCCCATTAAAAGTGGTAATGTCTGCCTGCAGCAGTGCCTGGGGAAGAAGAAGGAGGCCATGGAAGGCATATTTCACATGCATCAGACACTGGAATTAAATAGACCAATGTTCCCTAAAAAGACTGAAGTACATCTCTTTCTGATGTGCGTCCCGGGCAAAAATTCATTGATCTTAGAATGTCCCTTGGCAATTATAAAATATTAAATCCAAGTCGCACTTTTCCTCGCTTTTCACTGCTTTCCATTTGACCAATTTAGAAAAAAAGTTAGAAATGGATGGCCATGAAAAAAAGGCGCTGATAATAAAGACTGTGCCCACTTTTAGATATCTTTTATTATGTTTCTGTATTGTTTTTGCAGAACATCTCAGCTCATTAAATGGGATGAGGTCCCAGCAAAGCAGAGAGTGCCAGAAACAAGCCTTGTATGACATCATGATCCTTATTTCTGATCACAAGGTCGTCTGAGCTGCTGATGCCTGTTTCAGCAGTCTGGGGATGACAAATATTTGTCAGCTGCTTTCCATTAGGTTTGTGGCCCTGGTGCTCGCCTTCCTGGCCCCTTTATGTCCCTCGGAGATTACAGAGGGGTCCACAGTTAATTGCCCAAATCATTACATTTAACATATATCTCAATAAATATAATCAGAAAGCTGTTTGACAAGGTACACAGTTCATTAAGTGTCCTTGCTTGTTTGTCGTTTCCCTAATTAAGATTTAGAATCGATCATTGAGTGTGTAATGTACAGTGTAGCTCAGCTTGCACAGGGAGTCTCTCTGCTCAAACGAAAAGGAATTGCATCCGCTTGCTAAAGCTTTACCATTTAGCACACTGACTGCAATGGGAATTAGACATCCTGTGTTAATTAGGGAGGCCAATTAACTGTGAAATTCAGGCGTTTTTGACAAATAATCTCAGCAGAATTCAGACATCACCATGCACATGAATGTTATCAGTCCTGAATGGGGAGAGGATAAAGGCTACTGGCTCCACTGCTGTTTTATATGTGTTGCTGAAAATGTTGTGTCCTCCCATTGCTGTCAGTGAGCATGTAGTCTATTGAGTGTACTAAGCCACTGAATAATGATACACTAAGTCAGTGTTGTCTGAGAGAAAAATAATTGTGACAACCACAGATTCCTGCTAATTTCAAGCGGTGCATTATGAGCTATGGCTCTGGTTTGGCCTCTAAAAAGCAGAACAACGATGTTGCATTTGGCCGTGCTTGTCAGAGCAGCTGCCCAACACTTGACCTCTATTCGCTTTTCCCGAAACAAAGAATTGGCATCACCAGAGAGCCTCAATGTTTCTGTGTCTCTCATTCCCGTTTTGATTCATGATCACATGTATTTTTTAGATTGCATAAATTATGTATTTGTTGGACTAATGAACGCCCTCCACTGATAGAACTTTGGAAGACTTGTGAATAGCCAGATATGGTCTCTATCACCCACATCAGTATTCTGATTACATGTCATGGCAGCTCTGAGCAATAAATGTGGTTTGGCTGAAAAAGACACGCCCGGCCTTTTGGAGAGATTTTTATATACAAATACAACGAGGTCCAGAGAGCCACAAAATGTAAACATACCTCCTCGGCTGGTCTGTGTCACTACACACCACTTCTTTGTTGTATGTGTGCAGTAATGCGTGTGTGTGGTCTGACTTGTTGACAACTATAAAAGAGGTCCCTGCTGTCTTTATTACCTGTCCGACCTATCCCAACTGCTTTGTTCCTGCAATTCATAGAAACACATTTAGCCTTGCTTCTGTTGGCGCTTTCTGTTCAGTTGGAGTCTAATAGAAAGCCACCATTTCGACATGGAAGGCAATGGCTGTGGGTGTACACTGAAGCTGTTTGGATACCAGGCAGCGCCGGAGGTGTGTTTGCTGGGCGCCGGTAGGCAACTCCTGCAGCTGCCCGCCTCAGGTTCAGGAAGAATTGAGTACTTCCTTTTACAAGATGTGTAATTATTATGGCAGAAAAGGGTGTGGATTTAAACCGAGTCAATATGTAGATAAGCGTTATACACACACACACAGCTGCCTGGAAAATGATGCTGTTGTATGTGTTATAATAAAGCAGGTTGCCAAAATGCTGTGCAGGTAGAAAGGAAGCCTTCTGGGCCTGTGGAAGAGGAATCTGATGGGAGGACTGAGGCCTCCAGGAACGTGCCAGCAAAACTGTAATGGAGAACTCCTTAACTGAGTCCAAATTTAGCAATACTGCTTACCATTCTTACCCCCAACCCACCGCAGATTCCTAATTGACAGCATATGATGTGATTTTGATTCTGACCTTGCTGTGCCAAATGTACCATGTTGTGGAATAACTAGACTTCTCTGTTTTTCAGATGAACTAGTAGTAATGGTAGTATAAGTAGTGTACTTATATTAAAGTTGAACTAACATCATAAATGCACAGAATGGTAAAGGAAACATTTATTTCTGAAAAGCTGTAAAAACTCTGTCAGCCTCTCAGTCTGTCAGCTCAACAGTGACACTGAGGGTCAGAAATGTACACAGAAGCTCTCTTTAAAAAAAAAAAAAAAAAATCCTCCAGTAAAGTTTTGGTTCATCTTTCTGGGCCATCTATATAAAACATGAAATTCTACACTTTCCCCAGAAGAGCCTGGATTTTAATCAGACCTGCTCTTCAGACAGCAGTTTTCCTGCCTCTCATGCTTCGCAGGCGTCACATCAGGTGCATGGGGACCAGTGACAGCGGTGCTGGAACTGAGCCTGTGGTGGCTAAATGATGTCAAAAATGGGCCCATTTATGTCAATTTGAGATCAAGGACCAATTCATAGTGTGAACCACCACCGTAAATGTGCTTTCTTATCTCTTCCATCTGCATATCTACTGTGGCCCCTTGGTGCGTTAGTTTTCTTGTAAGTGAAATGTGTGACTGCTCATATGAGGATTTATGTGAAGACTGACAGTTCGGCATACTGAGTCTGCCGAGTAGCGGGATCCGTCGTGCTGCCGTTTGGTCTCTTATCTGATTCTCAAGTCAGTGTCTGTTAGTGCTCGGGTTCTGTGTTATCCGATGCCATGCTATTTTGCTAGCTTGCTCTTTTCCCTAATTAGGCCGTTTGCAGGATGCGTTCCACTTAGTGTGGTCATTTATGTTCGATACCAGTCTGAACTGATAGGCTATTGTTAACTGGTTGTTCCTATTTGGAACGTTTCGAAAACACATCAAAGGGCGGACCACAAGCCTCATTTGGCAACTTCTCCCAGCTATCCATCGGCTGCAAAACACCCCAGTGCCTTGATTATTAACTCAGTCACCACCCTCTCATTCAACCGGAATTAAAAATTAAAATCCAGCAGAAATGACAGTGCCACACCATTGAAAGTAAAGTGTGCAAAACCAACAAGGGCTCATTAGTGAGTAGTTCTGAAGACAAGCATTCTGACTTGAGACTCATTACACTTCTCCTATTTTAACTCTAATTGGGTTCATTTTATATATGAAACGCCTTGAATATTTAATGTTGAAAAAGTTCTACTTCTGATTCTTTATGTAGCCAAAGACACTTGGCCCGCATTAATTGTCCAGGTTATCAGGCAGGCTGTTAGCAGTTTCTCACTTACTCTTGCTCTCTCCATAGAAAACACCAAAGAGGAAAGACACTGAGCACATTGCTTGGTAGGTTATTGATTGGATCATGATCTTCAGATAAATAAAGCTGATTTATAAATCACAATAACAACAACAACAAAAACATCATCTGGATTGTTGTGATATTAGCTGCTGCACTGTTGTACTATTCTGATTGTAGACAATAGGACTTTTTATTCATTTAATAGCCAGTAATAACCAATATGTGAACACAATTTTATTACACACAATCCTAAGTGGTGTTGCCAACTTAAGCTACAAAGACACAGCTAATAAAGCCTTTGCACTATTTAACAAGTTGTTCAGCTAGCCAGGCTTAGAGCATTTTAATTAAATAGATTAAAAACAATGTTATGATTTCTTTCTCTGCTTGCCTTCACACAATCTTTTGTTTCTCTCAGGTTGAAAAGAAAGAGAGAGGGGGGAAAAAAGCAAGATTGTGTTTCCAGGCAGGAAAGTTTGAAGTTCTTTGTTTGGAAGCGAGGTTCCGGGTGCAGCACACTGTTTAGCTTGGTGACCCTGTGACTGTCTTCTGAGGAATTGTATGAGCAGCCCTGCAGAATAGTGCTCCAGGCTCAGCTTTCATCTTAGCAGTAACCTGTGGACTTTGAAACTCATGGCGATGGAATTGCAGCTTTGTCAGTACACTACTAATTAGAAAATTCCTGACCTCGAGCAAGATGTTTTAATTATGTGTTGTGTCAACGAGTTTGCAGATTTAATCCAACGTTGATACACACTCAAGTGTGCAAACTGTGTCGCACATTGTTGTAGACCAAGTGAAATGGTGAAGGGGCATTTTGCTTCATCTTTCTCTGCCCCATGTAACCTTTTGCCTTTCCTGCACCATATTTGTTAAGAGCCATCACATGCTTAAGTAGCCAAATTAGACGTAGAGTTAATGTGTTAGCTCATGAAAAAGCTGGTCTGATTTGCCTTGGTTTGTGGGAGGCTGAACAATGTGACAGTATTGTGCTGGGTGTGAGCTCTCTGTTGCAGTGAGTCAGTGTGAGGGAAGGCAGGAAGGGGTTAAACAGAAATTGAGCGGGGATGCTGGGGGCAGCAGTGCTGCAGAACATAGCAGTGTTCGTGCGAAGGCAAGTCATTTCCCGAAACACTGCAGACACATGGCCTGCGGCACTCTAAAACCTTTGGAGACCAAAATGGCTTGCAGGAGTTAGAAGTAATAAGGTGTTTTTTTGCCTTCTTTCTCCTTGACTGAAATTCTGCACGGTTGCTATGCATTGCCATGGAGCTGTGTAGCTGTTTTTATGGTTTATGTGGGTATTAAGATGCTCAGCAACTGGCCATTTTTGAGATTTGTTGTTCTTTAGTTGTGAAGCAAATGGAAGTTGTTTGTTTTGAAACTAATTCCCTCATTTTTTTTGCCATGATCAGAATGCTAGACCTCACTCTCATCCCTTTGTATTTTCCCCTTTATTCTTTCAGTTTTCTCTCTGCTGTTCACAACATGACAAATTTAAAAAAAAAAGCACATATGAGACAAGAAAAAACAGATATGGCAAATGTGTTTCAATGTGCTCTATTTTTAAAAGCCACAGTGACAATGGCAGCTTCGTGTTTAGTCTTTACCACAGAAAAGGAACCTGTGATAGGAACAAAGGCCGTCTATGTTGGTGCATGAACATAAAGCTGTGGTATTAGTCCATCCTGACCTCTCTGATTTATCGGTGGACTGAACCAAAACCCTTTTCATCCTTTCCCCTGGTTCTGTTAATCTTGGCTGCTTTGTCTGCTTCAAAGAGAGGCTCCGGCATATAATCTGGGTATGTACATCTGTGAATTATTATTCTAATTCTTTATACGTTTATTAGAGCTGAATAAACTCCACATCAAATACATCACTTGGGCAATGTCAGAAAGCCTGGGGCAAATCAGCCGACATCTGTTAACTCTTTCAAAATGGCCTCATCCAGCATGTCTGTGGGCGTAGAGGAGCGAGAAGAGGGAGAGGCGAGAGAGGGAGAGAGAAAGTCTCTGTTGCTGATTAATGGCGGCCATAGGAGAGGCGTTTCAGGCCGAGTGTGGAGATGAAGCGAGGCTGCACTCCCACGGCTGGGCTCCACACTGTAAACACTGTGAAGGGACGAGGCAGCGTTCCCCGACTGAAATGCAGCGTGGAGGAGAACATGTGGGAAAGCTTTGCTTCCTGGCACCTAGTCAGTCAACCAGGCAGTCAGTCAGTCAGTCCCCCACTCAGTAAATTAGTCAGCCAGTCAGTGAGTCAGTCAGGCCCTCAGCCAGCCAGCCAAACAGCCAGTTTTTTAGTCTGTCAGTCAACACATCAGTGAGTCTTTCAGTCATCTAGCATGTATATTCCAGTTTGTCAGTCAGTCAGGTTCTCCTGATGAGAGGAGGCCAATCAAGAGTACCTGACTACCTGCAAGCCGCTTTAGAGGTTCTACCAGCCAGTTGCACTCAGCAAACATCAGTGAAATCACTGCTTGCTACCTGACAAAGTGACCAGCATTCTGTACGAAATTCATCAATATTTGACAAGTGGCTGCTGTTAATTTCCACTCGGGCTTTAACTTCATAAAACACCACCTGGTTCAGTTTTTGCTTCACTTCTTTGTTTAGCTTGTCAACAGTATGTCTCAGCTGTGCTTTATATGTCCTCCTTGCCTGAAGCACAGACATCAGACGTTGAACAGACTTTTCAGCATCAAAGTAATAACAACAATAGAGTAATGTTGCATCATGAGCAGCTTATCTATTTCTCAACCAACACGGGGCTAGTCTTTATCCTTCACCATGAATGCTGAGCAATGTGTTTCCCCCATGTTGCAGTTTTAGTTGACACAGTATGTTAGCAACTGTGTTGTCACATACTAGTACATACAGTACACGTGTGTGTGTGTGTGTGTGTGTGTGTGTGTGTGTGTGTGTGTGTGTGTGTGTGTGTGTGTGTGTGTGTGTGTGTGTGTGTGTGTGTGTGTGTGTTCTCGCACCATGCAGCCCCTGTCTGCAACTTCAGCTGTGAGGAGTGGAGTGCTGAGACAGCAGGTTGGCCCTGTGCAGGGCCAAGCAGCTCTGTGTGCCTGGCAAAGTGGGCCATTAACCCCACAGCCCTAAGGTGTGACCTGGGCCAAATCCAATATTGGATCCAGCATCAAGGCACAGGTGCCATTCAGGGTTCAAAGCCACAGATCATCAAGAACCCCACCACCGCTCCTGCCCAACCTCCCTTCCCCTTTCTCAAACAATAAAGGACTAAATGTAAATTCCTCAAGACACCTACAAGCATCACTGCTGCCGCTGCACAATTGGAGACAGGGAGTCAAAAGCTCTAGTAAAAAGAGAGAGAGAGGGTGAATGCATTATTAATCAAAAGTCAATTTAGCAAAATAGGAATTAATTTTAGTCCTCTCAAGGTTGAAGCGAATGTTGCTGTTCATCAGAGGGCTGAGAAAATGAAGGTGTGACCTGGTACTTGGTCTCTCTGTTAAAAAAATTCAGATGTCTGAGTATCATTGATGTACTAAACAATGGATGAAGTGGTCAACCAAAGCTGGCCTAGTCATTCCAATAACAAATAATAATAATTCTGAATGTGGACACTACACTAAAATTGCCATACACACAAAGTACTGTTGGTTATTTTGTGTCAATCCCACATATCATCCTGCTGTTGTAAATACTCACTAAAGCATCAAATTTGTTCTAATCTGCTGCTGAAAATAGTCCCCAACTAAAATGCACTTTTAGTCTTGTTTGAGTAACGTTTGCTAATAACTAACAGTTCCCAGCTGATTTTAGGAAATTATTTCTATAGATATGTATACAGACAGGTGACAAATTAAAGGAAAAACCTGGAGTGGAGCAACAGGATGACGCGCCTATCCATAAGGAATGAGGGGTCACTGAATGATTTGATGAGTATGAAAATTTGAATATTATGCTATGGCCTCCACAGTCACCAGATCTTGACCCAACTCAACACCTATGGGAGACTTTGAACTGACGTGTTAGATGGCGCTCTCCACCACCATCATCAAAAGGAGCAGTGAAGCTGTTCTGGCGGCACATGGTTCCCCAACACTCTATGTTGTTTTTTCCTTTAATTTGTCACCTGTCTGTATGTACTGTGTTACACTAATTTTCTGCTACACAAAACATATTCCGCCTTGCTCTTTCTGCTCGTGTGCATGCACATGTGTTTGTTGGAAACAATTGGGAGTGAAATAGTGTAAAATAATGTGTGGCCAGTTGCCACTGTGTCACGTATGTCAACAGAATGTGGCTGAAGACCAGAGCCAACAAAGAGGCTTACAACAGATGAGCTTCTTCTCCTCTTTTCTCCTCTTCTGCTCTCCTCTCCTCAAGTTCAATTCCCCCCCCCCCCGTTTTTCTCTCTGTCTCCCAATCCAAACAAGTCAAATGTCTGAAGAGATGTATCGAAGTATCCCTGCGCGTTCTGTACGATGGATATGTCATATGACATAATGCCTCCAAGCGCCCATCACAGATAAAATGACAGATGCTGTTTTTTGCCTCATGGATCTTTCTTAGCCAAGCTGATTTTGAGACTTTCAGTTCTGCTCTTCCCCCCTCTCTCTCTCTCTCCTTGTGACTCTGCTCTCCTGCTTTTTCTTGTCTTCTCACTTTTTCTTTTCATCTATCATGACCTTACAAAGCCTGCCATTTTGTTTTTCAATGAATTTTAGACACAATTACTGTGTAATTGCTGGCAACAGGGAAAGCGTGGTCGTTGATGTCTCGCTTTCCTCTTTAACTGACACTCAGCCATCTGCTTTGGTTAGTGTTGGTGTTTACCCCTCCCATCCCCGCTCACTCCTCCACAACATGATTTCCTGCGTGCACTGACGAGAGGGATCGGTCTCCATCGGTAACAACAACATACCAGTGTTTGGGTTGTTGGCATTCTTCATGTGAAGGGCATACAACATAAAGACAGAGGGAAGAGGAGAGGCTGCATTGAGTGTATTCCTGGATGAGCGCTGACCTTTCTGCCAGTATTTGGATCACTTAAGGCTGCCCCTCTCCCTGAAAGGAATGAGGCATTCTGTGAGCTGTGGCACACTACCTGGGCAGCAATGTCTGGATATACCCGCTGTCTTCCTCCTCCCCACCATCACGCACTGTGGCCACGGCACCACCCCAGCACCGACTGCCTGTGGCGACTACTGTACATCCATCCCAGGTGGATGGATGGCTTTGATTGGTAAAATCTGTGGCTCTGTCGCCGGGCTTACTTGTGAGTGGCAGTAATTGGCATGGCAGTAGGCAGGCCCATCTTTCACATGTGGTCAGCCATGATTGACCTGATTAGGCCAGGGTTGTTCCCCAAAGTGAGGGTCTGGTGTGCCCCGGGGTGACGAGGAGCTGGATGTACTCACTGCTTCAACCCAACTCCCTCCCAGCATGTCAGTATAACTGACAAGAGATGGTAGATGTGGTTGAGGTAAGTTGGTGGGAACGGTGGCCTGGCTATCGTCACTCCTCATCCAGTGTCCCGGGGTCAGAGAGTGTACAGAGGGAAATTTGAGACATGGCATCGTCATACAGTATACACAAAGACAAGCATATGAGGGGGCGAGTGCTGGAGGGACTTTGGTTTGGTTCTTGTAAATTCATACCCATCATATGTTTGCAATTTAAGGCCTGTCTGTACTGTGTGTTTACAGAGTGGTGCAATCAATGTAATTGTGAGAGGGTGTTCCTGACTGGAATGTCTGTCTTATTTCTCTCTGCCTGGGTTCAAGTGGGCACTTGCTGGATTTGTTTCCCAGTGTTTCTCATTTACAAATGTAAATGCATCTCTTGATTTGTATCAGCCTCTGTATACACTCCCTTTTTTATCATTCTCATTTTTCCTGGATCAAATACAAACATCAAGGGCTCCATTTCAGAGTGGGACATCAACTCAGATCTATGTCAGCAGCGTTGTTTATTTAGAGGGAAAATCTGTTCATATTCCAGGCGATGTAAAGAGCCATAAAACACACTTAAATAAAAATAATGGCTTCACTTGCCATCAGAGCATGGTGCCAGCATTTTTCTCAGTCTTGTGTTCAGCCAGTTAAGAATAAAGTCTCAAAACACTTAGCTGCACCTGAAGATCTGGACGTTATTAGTGTGTCTTTTTGATCTCATTCATGCTTTGCAAGAGGGATTATTTTTCTGAACTGGAGGTGTAAACTTGCTTGGGGGCCACAGCATTCCTTAATATTGATACTGTCAATGTGTTTGTCATTGAAAAATGACTACTTCATTCAGTGAATGGGAAACATAGTGCTGCTTACTCTAAGCACTGTTGTGTTTCACTATGGAAACTATCCTTTCGACTGCGACACCGGGACAAAGTGAGGACAAATTACCTGAAAGAGAAAGTGTAAAACACACATAGTAAATGAGAAAATAAAGAAAGCGCACCCAAACAAAATAGTAGTCATTTAAGGTCCCTGATAAAGAGCACAATTGTTTTTTTATTTTTTTAGTTCACATTAAAAACATGGTTTAGCATGCTGTAAGTCTCTTTAGCAGTAGTGATAGCCACTGGCCAGTTGAAAGCTCAAAGCTGGAAAATTCCTTTCTGTCCCTGAGTATGGAAAATCAGATCCATCATATCCTTGTCTGGAAGAATTTGAGAATTGGACAGAAACAAGACAGAGAGTCTGAAGGCATGCTAGAGGCTCTGTGAGGCTGTACTTAGGCACAGCGATACTTTGAGCTAAATGCGAACATCGTCGTGCCAACATGCTGATGTTTAGCAGGTATAATGTTTCCCACGTTCACCATCTTAGTGTAGTGTGTTAGCATGCTGACATGGGACAATTAACACTAAACACAAAGTACTGGAGACTAATGGGAACGTGATTGGTTTAGCAGGTATTTTGTCATAAACCAAAGGTCAAATTGACAGTTTGACCTGGGGGTGGCACTAAAAGTTACATGATCACCAAACTTACAATTACAATTCATCCTATGGGGAACATGAATGTCTGTGCCAAATTACATGGCGATCCATCCAATAGTTGTCCAGACATTTCGCTCAAAACCAAACATGGCAACCTTGTGGTAGCACTATAGGAAAAGTCAGGGGATCACCAAGGTTATTAGGAGTCATCGTCTGGGAACCATGAATGTCTGTACAGAATTTCATGGCAATCCATCAAATGGTTGTTGATGTGGTTAATTCTGGACCAAAATCGTTGACCTGCTGGCAGACTGACATTGCCATCCCCAGAATCATGCTGCTAGCATGGCTACAAATGTTGCCATGTCCTAGTAGCCATGACTATAAATTGTAATTTTTGTGATATTTGTAGAAATGAAGTGAATGCTGTAGAGCTGAAAAGCATTTACCCCCATTACCTTGGGCCTTTTGTTGTTGCAGTATGAAGCACTTTTGCTGTTGCTGAAAACAAACTAGCAATAGGATGAATCATTGTTGTGGTATGTTAAAAAGCAATATAGAATTGCAAATGTGAATGCTGTTTTTTTTTTTTTTGTTTGTTTTAAACTTTAAGTCTTGAAAGCTGTGGAAAGTGTTAAGGTATTGTGTATGTATCCCGCCATCTCACCTTCTGACCCCTTCTTTGTCTGCAGGTTTCAGGTAGCACGGCAGGTTCCCCGGCCAGCTCCTCCGTCCCATCCACCTCATCGCGCCAGTACACACGGCAACGCATCACTCGCGTCAACCTCAGGGACTTAATTTTCTACATGGAGCAGGAGAGAGAGACCGCCCATTCCCTCCTCCTTTACCGTGCCCTGCTCAAGTAGCCTCTGCTCCGCTCAGCGGCCACTTCAACCTCCTCCTCCTCCTCCTTCCCAGCCACGTGCCTTCAGATCAGGTCTAATGTTTCAGCTCTGTGTCTCCATATGTACTGTAGTGATGTTTGATGTAGCTTTTAATAAGAAGACAAAGAGACAGAGAGAGGAAAAAAATGTACAAAAATAAAAATGTTGTTCCATGTCTTCTCTGTTTAGCCTCACGGTATGTAGTTAGATCATTCAGTTTAAAGGCCATATCAAATTCTTTGTGTTAAAGTTGGATTTGTTAGAGGAACAATGTTTTTATGTCACAGGACTAGACCCAGAACTTGTTTCATGTATGTTGGGTAGCTGTTTATTTGACATCACTGGCAATAGCTTCAATGATCCACCTCAAAGTCAGGATTATTTTGGAGAAGAGAATTATATTCACATGTCGACACAGCCTACGATATTCTCCCCAAGCTATTTGTTGAACATAGTTCAATGAATGTAGTTTAGCTAAACTTAATAAATGAGCCTTTCCAGATTTCTGTACTGAGACATCATTTTGAAACATGATTCCAGATAACAGCATCGCGATCAATTTCCTTACATGTAAATAGTTCTTTTTGAATTATTTTACAGCATGTATAATTTTAACACTTTGTAAGAAAAGGAATAACACGTGTCAATATTATGAAACCTGTTGTTATGTAAAACCATGTGCTTTGAATGAGTCAAATTTAGACATATTTAGTTCACCTGCAGTGTATTTGTTACAAGACAGAGTCTCCCTGACCCTTGCGCAGAGGTCATTCAACAAAACAACAGCCCGTACTATGACGCAGTTTCTGATTGATCACCCTTGTATGTTTTTTTTATCCACACATAATGTGAACAGTGTCTTTTATAACAAGATGTTTCTAAGTTGTGTCCCATCATGCCCACTTCTTCAACATACCTTTTTAAGAAGGTAAGTTTTGGTTTAGAGAGGTTGATATTGTAGGTGTGGCAGAGTGAAACCTCTGATCAAAACAGACATTCCTTTATCTTTCCCTCTCACTGTCTGCACATTGATGATGTTTGAAAAAATGAGATTTCAGCTATTCTCAAGCCCCCCCCCCCCCCCCCGAGCCCCCTTTTGCCCCCTCCTACGTTGGTAATGGCTGAATGACAAAGGTAGTTCATGAAGACTTTTAATGCTCAGCCCTTATACTTGTTTGTATTTTGATGCAAAATGAAATATCACAGCTGTAAAGTAGTGTGTAACTGTGGAGGGGTGCAGCTGTATGATTCCAGTCTAAAATTGATTTATATTTTTCCCATGTCTTTCTCTCTTTGTATTACTGATTGAAGAGAGGATTGGAACAAAACGCCTGCTTTTTACATCTTCTCATACATTGTCGCCTTGTTCTATTTTTTTTTTTTTTTTTTTTACAATCCATTGTATAATGTAATATTGTCCATTATGTTTTTGTATGTTTTTTCTATTTAACTAAATATCTTGGCCTCTATGCAGCTTTTCTTGTCATACTGAAATTTATTTAAATATGGGTGACATTTGAAACAATTGTTGAGCATTGTACATTTTGACAGCACTTTTTTTAATATCTATTTTACTTGACAACTGAAAGCTGTCACTGTATTATAGCAAAGAAATGAATCTTTTAAGTAAGAAACAGTATTGTCAATTTCTGTCAAAAGACACTTATTTTTAACAATTAATATATTTGTTTTTTCTTTTTTTCTTTTCTTGGGATTGGCTTTTATCTTTAACACATTTTCATAAATTTTATCTCCAAAATACCATGTTTTAAAAACAAGCACAACAATATCTATTGTGGTGATTTGAAATGATTTTAATAATGATTTCTATGGTTTCTGGTGGTTTCACAGGAGGACATTTCTACTACTACTACAGCTTTTTAGCCAAAATATTAGGACACTATTACTGATGTAAACAGGCGGAGGAAATAACATTTCATGTAAGGATGATTTGTAAATATTGTTTACAAAACTATGTGTTTATTAGAACCACGTTATTTTTGGTAAAACTCTTGTACATATCTTGAAAATTTCATGTTTGTGTGAAAAAACAATACTTATGTATTTGTACCTATTTTGTAAAGGAATAAATAAGCTGTTTACTAAACTGAGAAGATTCTGAATTTGTCCATTTCTTCTGCTCTTCTACTCTAACAGCATGCACACCAAAATGTCTGTAGGTGGGAATCTTAGCAGGAATTTCAAAAAATGTAAATTTTATTCCAAAATGACTTAATAACTAAGCAATATGTTTCCCCCTGTTCATTCCTTACTCTTCAAAAGAAAAAATAAGCTGTTATGTTTTTGCAGACAGTTTTACCAAAGTCAACTACTAATTCAGCCTGCTTCATTTCCATTTCTAACATTGCTCATGCTAAGTACAAACTGAGTCAAGCGCTGCTGCTCAACTATGAAAAGTCCCCCTAGGTTTCTGCTGCTAATTAAGCAGAAGCATTTTTGAAAAGACCAAACCATTTAACTCAGTGCAAAATATTGGGGTTTGGGAGCATATTGGTTTTTTCCCAAGATCTTGGCCTATTCCTCAGTTCCTCTACAGCTTTAAACTGCTGATCTGGATTTAGCCCTGAAGACGACCTTCCCCACATATGCTTGAGTACAGTAGGCTGGGGAGATTTATCAGGCTTCATCACTGCTATTACAGGACACTGGATTCCACCTCCCAAATATGTCAACCGCATACATTTTTCAAGCTGGCGTCATCAGCGATAAACACTTTTGAAGATGATCAATAGTACAAGAAACAGTGAGCATTTGCATGATAGAGGTAACAAACTACAACCAAACCTAGTCCTCCCCTTTTAAGGGTAATGAAGCAACATGAGTGCAATGCAACACACATCATATATACAGTACATCCTTTTATTATCGCAAATATGCAAGAAAAGTCAAATGGAGACACTGTAAATGAACACATGCCCTTTAATACCACAGTCTAATTGTTTTAAACACTTTAAATAATATACATTTGCACCTTATTATACCCTTTGAAATGTTTTAATCCATATGTACACAATGTAATGCTTTGAATTCTTTTCATTCTTTTCATGAAGAGGACTAAGAGGTCTCTTAAAAACACGAGGGTCCCGTAAAACCCAGAGTCCTGATAATTCAATATACAATTACTGTACAGCTGACCTGCCTCAGAGGTGGAGTGAATGCCATGTGAACTGGCTGAACACTGAACAGTACATCTGAAAAGGGCGGCATGTGTGAACATGTTTAGGAAGGTTCCATATCTAGGCTGAGTCGAAAGGGACATCTCCGGTTTGGTTATTGCAAACAGAAAAACCATACCTGCAATCTTTGTTCCTTTTTTTTTCACTTCATGTGTAGGTTTGAACGGTCACTTTATTCATAAATGCATGACCCCTTAGCTCTCGAAAGCTAAAAGCCCATTCTGTAATTTCAAAATGCCACATCAGTAAGAAAATATGACTTTGTTCCCTCCTCCCTGAAAAAATTAATTCTTGCAGATGTGAGGTTTTAGTAAAGCATGGATCGTTTTTACCCCTGTTTCCTCATCTAATCCAGATTAGTTCCTAAACTTCATACCAACTGGATGAAAGATCTCGGGCTCAGCAGCAGAGCCAATTCGCTTGGTTGTACAGTATGTTCTGAGTATGCTCAGGTTTGACTCATCAGTTTGTTTGGTTTGTTGCGGTACGGTCCAGCGAGCCACAGCGTAGGAGGGCGTTTTGAAAACCAGGGCATGGGGATGACACAGCAGCAGGGGGTGCAACCCGAGTTTCTACTGGCACCACTGAGCTGGGAGCCTTCGGGGAGGCGGAGGGGGGTGAGGAGCGCTGTGAAAAGCCCAACATGCCTCGGCACATGAAAGGCCTGGTTGACCATTCCCTTTGAGGCGACTGTATGCAAAGGCGCAGGCCACTGGCAGGTCAGAACAAAGATGGGCTTGATTGTGAGAGAGACCCCCAGGGGGGACTGCGCAGGACTGGGAGCTACACTTACACTGAGCTCATCTTTATCCGCTCATTGGCCTTGTTTAATCAGCGGCCATCCAGAGAGAGCAGATGTTAGGACAACATGGTCAGAAGAACTACTGCCCATTTTAATGAACAACTAGTTTATAAAAACAACCCCAGTTTAACTCAAACAACTGCCAGCACCCACAAAGATCAGAATGAGCTTCTGTTTTTTCTCAGTCTTTTGGAATGGAAGAAACAGCATCTGTAAGTTACACACAAATATAAAGCATGAACACTTGGCCTTTCTTGTTTCTGTCTTTGATCCAGAAATGTTGAGAATAAGACAAAAAGAAAGAGAGCAGGATAGAGTAAATGCCGCCCACTCGGCTCTTTGTGAATAACACGCAGATGCTAGGAGTACAGTTCACTTTGGGTTCTGGTATACATACATGTGAAGAGCATCTGAAATAATCTTGGCTTAGAAGTGACAATATTGAGACAGAGACTTCGTCTCTTAAACTTGGTCTGAAGGTACTGTGAGCTATTCTCAACAAAACTGTCAAGATTGGAGGCCTAGAGGAACAAATCTTGGTACCCTTCATACAGTTCTGAATAATGCATCGTGTCTTCTTTAGCTATAAACTGTAAAGACAGATGACGTCTTCGTGTTCGTACAATCAATAAAATAGGCACCTTGTCTACTTTGGTACCTAGAGTATTTGTTCTATTGGAAGTTTTGCCTGTTTTTAAACGTTTTAGTGTCCTACTCTGCTAAAAACATGAGAAGATAAACAGCGTGGCTTGGGCACTGGTCACTGGGATCAGACAAGTGTTTTAAGGGAACAGGGCAGGACAGCTCTCTAGGAAATGTTTAAGTGCAAAGAAACAATAAGCATTTAGAGTACATCTCTTGCTGATCACGAGACATACTGGTAAACGTCAGCTTTCCACGTTGGTCCTCAAGTCTTTAACATTCTAACCCAACAGACAGAACTGCAATACACTTAGAACTTGTGCAACTTCGACCTGAATTTTAAATTTTCTCAAGTTTCCGCTAAATACCAACAAATGTTCGTGCTCGTGTGAGAGAATCTGATCACAGACCCGAGATATGTTTTAGAGCTATTAAGCACAAATTCCAGAGCACTTTTTTATGCATGCTGCACATTTGACTATAAACAATGTCGAAACATCCAGGTTCTCTTCCATCCCCATTTGAACAATGGGACTTTTTCCGGCTCTGAATGCATTGCCAGCCAGATCGCTTTAGCCACATAGCCTGGAGACATCTGAGTTTCTGCAGCTACTGCCAAGAAATGCTCCCTCACAAGCTCTCAAAGCCTAATGAATACAATGTTCATACATCCTTCATATTGGAGAAAGGAAAAAAGAGACATTAAAAATAATCCTATTAATAATAATTGTTTACACCATGTCATGACAAGAACAGCAAAAAGAGCAAGAAGAACATACTTTAGAAACAACAATGAAAAATTTTAATAAACAATCAGTTTGGCAAACGATGCTGTTTTCAGCGAGGGCCTGGCGTCTGTAGCTAGGCCTGTGGGGATGAGGTGGGATGGGGTTGGAGGTTCGTGGGGTCTCGGAGAATTTCTGAGGGATTCATAAAATTAGATTATATCTTCTTCCTGTCATCCTTAAAAGCATCCTGTCTGCCAAAGCTTTGTTGTCCCACAGCAGGCCAGGCTTGTCATCAATCAGACAAGACAGGGACCTCATACAGACACAGAATTGGATGACACACTGCTGAAGGAGGGTTAGAGGGGTAGTGTGTGCGTGTGTGTGTGTGTGTGTGTGTGTGTGTGTGTGTGTGTGTGTGTGTGTGTGTGTGTGTGTGTGTGTGTGTGTTGAGGGGCTTGGTGGATCGGGGTTCAAAGAGGGGTGCAGTTGTGTCCCTCCAAAAGGGTCAGGAACCCTTTTTTTTTTATAAGAAGATGAGGGAAAAATCAACCAGTCATGGTGCTAAAATAGTTCAAGTGTGCTGCTGTTGAGTCCATTTGTAGTTGTTGCTGTTTTCATCACAGTCCCAGATTCTTTGGGCGTTATTTAACATAATCAAAAACTTTTGTTGCTGATGCTTTTTTCCACTTTGTTTGGTACTACATTCCCCTTCGAGTTCTGCAGGGCTGGCGAGGTTAACAAGCCTCTGCTAATACTTAGGTACGCTGGGGGTGGTTGTGGTCCTGTTAGGACAGGGAAGGGGCAGGGGTAGGCAGGGCAGGGTGGTGTGAGAAGATGGAAGGAGTATTGGGGTGTTGGCAGTCCCTCTCCCAGAATGCTCTAGTCCAGGGGTTCCTGTTTTATCCTGATGGGCGTGTTGATGGACAGACTCCGCCGGTCCTCGCGACACAACACGTACTCGCTGAACTGAGATGAGTCCACGCCGCCTCCGCATGACGCTGCCACGCTGAAACCTTTCTGGAAAAGACGCTCCAGAACCTGCAGGTAGGTCAGAGGAAGAGAAGGACATTAATAAAAGAAGTGCCCTGTCACTAGGGCTAAATTTAACTGAGACGTATCAGTGACAGAGATGCAAGTTCCAGGTTTCGTACTTTTTTTAAGGAAAAGTTTGACATTTTGGGAAATACGCTTATGCCGGTAGATAGTTGAGTCTGTGTGCTATACATAAAGCCATTGCTAACAACCAGCTAACTTAGCTTATGTTATGTTAACCCCCTGAAAAAGAGCAATTTTAAGTTTTTACGCTTCAGTTTTGTAAAGATTAATCAAACAAGATACTACGAGTTATTTGTGAGCTTTAAAGCTGCTCTTTGGTGAATTTTGCTACCTTTGGACAGAAGCTGGCTGTTTTCCTCTGTTTCCATTCTTTGTACTAACCTAATTTAGCATTAAGCCACGAGAGTGGTAACAGTCTTCCCATCTAACTCTCAGCAAAAAAGCAAATAAGCATATTTCTCTTTTTACCTAAATGTAAGCACATTTTTTAGAGCCATTAATACTTTTCTACTCGTAATTTGTGCTTTTCGAAATAGAATCAGACCACAGTCAGTTGTTTCCTCCATAAAAATGATAGGAAAGTTTAGTGACATCTCATTACCAGAATTGTGAAGTTTTGCAGTGCATTTTCAATAAATGATCACCAGCAAAAAATATAAGTAAGTCTTAGATAGGTAGCACTTTTTGATATCCATCCATCCGTCCGCCTGGCGTCAACCTCAGATCTTCAACAGTCACAACATGCACCATGTGCCATTAACCCTCCCTCTCCTGCAATCACACGTAGAGATGGAATAAAACCAGAGGGCACTCTGACAATACACCACTTCTGCAATATTCATGCGGCTTGCACTGGATTGGCTACTGAACCGAGGGCATGAGCTCAAAGGGATGAGGAGAGCGGAGTGTGATTGAGGTGTGTTAAGGGGCTGAGTGGAGCTCAGCGTGGTGATTACTGGAGCTCCTAATTTGAGTAATGAGGCTGGGGTGAGAGGAGAAGTGAGGTCCGTGAGCGAAGGAGAGAGTGACGTGCGGGGAATGAGGATGGGGAGTTCTGGGTGATCTGTGGGAGGACAAAGTTTTGGAGCTGCAGGGAGAGACGAGGAGACAGGGATGCATGTTAGCCCTAGAGTCTGGGCATTGATACACCCACCAGTCCAAATGCAGATACGCTCAGACACAAACACGTGAACTCCAACATCACTTTTCTCTCCTCATCTGCCGTAATCCTCGTGGGATGTTTTTTTTTTTGGAGGGGGTATATCTAAATCCCAGTTTGAGGAGTGCCGTGTATTTACTTATTCCCCCATCCTTTTAATGGAGTGTGGAGTGCATGGAAATGAGAGGTCTCGCTGAGGGCTAACCCCTCCTGCCAGATACAGAGCCAGAGAAGTTCACACGAAATAGAATGGTTTCTTCAGACGCCCATACACACACACACACACACACACACACACACACACACACACACACACACACACACACACACATGGCAAAGAATGACCTCTAATTACATGAGTGAGGGTCCCATCGGAGGTCTAAAGTGGGGCATTTAGGCCTCCAGGTCGAAAGGCTACAACTTCCCCTAACTGGGGATTAGTACAACACAGAACAGCAGATAATTCACAAAAATAAACACAGACCTGGCGGTCTGAGTAATTTGTGAGACAGAAGGGGCGGCAGACAGCTGATGGTGAGGATGGCTAATTAAGAGACCTGCCCAAGCATCAAACACTCCCAAATCCATGGCAGACGACGGAGGAGCCTAACGATTATGGAAATGATATTACATAGCCTTCTTTGATCATTGCATCACATTGCATTTTTCCCCATCATCTCTTAACGCATGTGGGACTCTGTCATGTTCGGCAATGAATTTGGTCACAGAGGAGAATGGCCTGATCAATAAAGATAGTCTGAAAACACTTTTATCATTAATGCATGGCAACACAAAAGACTTAAGGATATTATTATAGATAGTTGTAACTGACTCAGGGATACTGTAATGACTATAAGAAGCCGTAAAAAAAACTTCCCATTCAGTTTGACACAGTGAATTAGTGCCATGGGGGAATAAACAATACACTGAGTAATTAAGATGTATCCAAGCAAAAGGTTTCAATGTCCACAGGACAATGTCCTGAAATCAATCCCAGCTGACGAAAGAAAGTAATGCACCCTCTTAAAAAGCTAAAACATGTCCTGGTGGCTCAGTTCAGCACTACATGCTCCTGACCGCAGGCTCTCAGATCCCAGCTTATGTTGTACTTCTGCAGATTTCTCTGCTTACTTTCCTGCCTCACTTGAGCGAAACCATAACAAAATATTCTAACAGTGAGTCGCATGTGAGCAGTCAGATTGGTTGAAGTGTAATTCTAAGCTTGATGATTTCCGTGAAATGGAATTACTTTGAGATAGCTGTCTTTGGCTTTTTTCCTTTCCATGTACACTACTTTGAACTTAGAGATGACCCTCCCAGACTCCAGTTTTGCTGGGACATGCTTAATATATGTCACTACCACTATTGTTTTTAAAAACAGGAAATCAGAGTACAAAAATACGGAAGATAGGACAACACTTTATCAATTCATAACACTTTACCAAAGTTTGCTATTCTTTCCTGAACTTTAGCACTTCTTCTTGTCTTTTGCTGCCTGTGTGATGGAAGCAGAAAGCTGAATAAAAACTTCTCCTCACCCTCTTCATCCCCCCCGATCCCTATACACTTGAAACATTATAAACCATTCTCATTGTTGCAGGGTCGACTTGGCTACACAGGGATCTGCCCCCCAAACGCACACATACCGTTCGACAGATAACCATCGCACTGCGCTGCTGCTCAATCTGGGGTCGCCATGGGGATGAGGAGGCGATATATCAGCCTAACTCCTCTAACCTCCCAGCACTGTATATTTCCAACAAAGCGAAGATGGTGAGGCAGGAATCAAACTGGATGAGTCTCAAGGCTGGAAACCAGAGCACAATCTAATATTGATGGCCACTGGAGTGCGCACACACACACACACACTTGCAACACCTCTCAGGAGGCGCTTGAAGACACTTGCTCCTCATGGCACAGGGCTCAGGGTTGATTGACACGTATGACACACACACACACACACACACACACACACACACACACACACACACACACACACACGCACTGTTGTATGTGATGGGTGCTACACTCAGGGGGTCGCTTTTGTTTAGCTATGCACAGTCTTTCACATGTGACAAAGAGTGCTAACTGTAGTCTCTGCATCGTATCCTCTGCTTATGTCAAGTATCTGGCATAAAAATTATGAGAAGCTCCAACTTTTTCCAATTCTCTAAGCCATCTGCCAATTCTTTTAGGAATCACAAGTGACAAGAAACAATTTGAAAGTGTAAGATATTCTTATAGTATCTGCAGCACTTTATCAAGTAGCTGCATTTGGGCAACTTACGAAGTTGAGCTAATGATTACAGATGGAGCTTTAAATTAAAATTTCTTTAAAGCAGTAGCATGAATCCACACAGTATTTTTAGTATTTCATTTTAATCCCTAACTCTGGCAGTGTAAATACCCACTGAGCTAGATGGGGAACAGAGGTGTGTAGGGTTAGGTCGGTCCTCAGGGAAACTGCAAGTAGTTCAGACTGAACTGAACAGACCTGAGCATGTGAGGATGAAGGCTCTCGCATTACCAGTCTCATTAAGTAACATTTTCTTATTCATCTGCGGTCTGTGGTTTCTGGCTTTATGGTACTTAAGTTATGGTTACCAGTGTTGTGACATAACCACATTTATTTAAGCTGTGTACTTGACATACTTTTTTTTTCCATTTTATGCCACCTTATACGTCTAGGCCACTCCATTTCTGAAGGAAAAATTGTATTTTTTATTAGAATAGATTTACTGTGGTTACAAGTTGGCAGATTCATACTCTGGAGTGTATGAAGTTGTTAAAATCACCTCGATCAGAGCTAATAATCCTAATAACGCTAACTAATATCTAATAACACTCACAGGGTCGTTTGGCACTATGAGTACTTTTACTTTTGATATTTTAAGTACATTGGAATATTGACATTGAATATCTCTTCGACTAGTGATGGTTACATTTACACTGCAAAACCTATTTTATATGAAATTAATACAAATATATGACACTAAGGAAGGCTGTTGCATTCCGCCAATGTATTTTTAATTGTATGATGGAAATTTTTAAAATTTTATTCAGTTTAAAAATAACGTTGATTCCTTTTGATTTTATCATGTAAAAACTTGGGAATCATCTGATTAATTGTTTTATACCTGTGCATCTTAACTCCAATTGACGGTGGCTAGGGTATCAAACCATCTGCAATCCCCACCTAGGTTCTATCCAATAAAAATTGTAGCTATAATGTTAAGAAAATCTAGCACCCACTGCTCTAAAGCTGTCGGGGAGGTCTTTATCCTCTTCATACTGCAGGTTAATCTGCTGCCTGCTGAGCATTGGCGCCCAATGTTCTGCTCTTCCCACAGAGCCACACGGGGAGTAAAGGGACCCCTAACCGCAGCAGTGTTAATGTCTTGTTCTGCCACTCGGGCAGCTGAGGAGCACCGCTGAGGTGTTTGTGTGGCCTTGTCTGCTCTGATGAGCTGTGCTTTCTCTTTCCACCCAGCGCAGGATTGATGGAGTGGCAGTGTGACATGTAAGAGAGTGTTGCGACGTGTTGCGTTCTCCGCCTGGGCAGCAGGGGGACAGGGGGCCCTTCTCTACGACTACCTCCGCTGTCACATTGATGAAGGACGGATTGGCTCTGGTCTGATCTGAGTGCTTCATCATGGTGATGTATGGAGGAGCAGGCCCGGCCTCAGCTCTGGGATGCATGTGTGTACACCTCTGTGGCTCTCTGGCTAAATGTTTTCCCTCCTTTAGTGCCTTTGCTGCTCTCTGTTTCTCTCCACTGGATCTACATTACAGCGCAGGTGGTTTGCATTATTCCCTAAATTCCATTCTTGACTTCATGGAGAATCACTCGCCAAGGTGGAGTTGTTTATTCTCACTCTCTCACATTTGAATACACAAGATGAAGGACTAAAGAAGGGGCTAAATGAACAGTGTACAATGTACTACCGTAACACTTTACTTCCGAGATACTCTTTCTCTAGATTGACACAAAAAACTGAAAAGAGAAGATGATATAATAATATATCAGAAATTGATGATCTTGAAAAAGCCCGTAAAAAGTCCTTGAAATGCTTTGAGTATCACTGAGTAATTGAGTGATATGTTGTACTCCGAAGTATGAGCAACTTCACTGAACTGAGGGGTGTTCCCTTATTTTTAAATTGAATAAAAACTCAATAAACCAAAGAAAAAAAAAAAACGAAAAAAAAAAAAACTGTTTGCTGCTCTGACTGAATAGTAAAGTATCAAGCAATGTCATGTTATCTCATTGTGACCAAAGTATCACAATGTGTTGCAGTTTCCAGCCTTGGGCAAGACAGCAACAGTACCTTAGCTACCATAAAATCATTTGAGACTAAAATGAATTCTCTCTGCCAGTGACATACAATAAATTGAAAACTGTGTACATTTAAAAGTTGTCACATTTCCGTCTCTTTTTTTCTCAGAACCTCTTCAAAAACCAGTCATAAATGCTCTGCTCCAGACAGCAATGTATCTGCCCCCCCCACTTCTTTCTCTCCCTGATCTTTCTCTGTCGGCAGGGTGTGGTTGTGCGTGTGTTCCCCTGGGTTGGGGTCCAGGACTGAAATCAGATCAGAGGCTCATTGTCTGGTGGGTAAGACGGGGATTATTTTCCTAACCTTCTCATACCTTCACGCAACAATGAGAGAGGACAGAATGAGTAAGTTGTTTGGAAAAATCTCCCCTTACACCAAAAAACACCTCCATCTGCTCCTTGCGTCCTCATCTACATCGACTCAATGAGCCGGGCCCCTCTACTGTGCATGCATATGTGTGTGTGTTTGCGTTTTTTTTTCTTTTAAAGAATCTTGTATACAGCATTTGTGTGTCTTAAAGGGGCCAGCATGAAACAAAAAAGAGCTCAACGCCACAACTAACAACACCTAAACCGGGAGAGGCCATACTATGAGACAAAAGAGAACATCGCTTATTGGAAACCTTGAAGATCCAGCTCCTCTTTCTGTAAGCAGTTTGTCTGAAAAGGGGATTTCAGCTCTCCTCGCCTTCAAAAGAGCAGCCTAATAAAAACCTAAACAATAAAAACTCCTTTCAGACCATGTTAGTCAGATGTGCTCACATCCCATAACCAGTCTCACTGGTAAACAGAGTGGGAAAATGTTGTGTTAGTTGATGCGGCCAATTAATTATATTGCAAGTCATTTAAAAATCTATAAAAGAAGTATAAACCGGTTTAGGCTGTTTGAGAAATTGTAAGTATGGTATTAAAAAATGCAATACGTGTATTTCAATTGCCTTGAGCGTTGTTATATTGGAGTCTTTTTAAAAAAGGAGCTGTGTCTTAAAAAGGAGTAAAGTGTAAATTATGCATATCATTTTCCCCCCTTTCCATTCCTCTTCTTCATTTTTTCGCAGGAAAACATGGCCGCAGTCCACACGTGCTTTGTCCCACTTGCTCGGCTCTCCTCTCCTTGGAGGTGGTCTCTCACATTGGCATGAGGGAGGTGGAGGTGTCAGAGCACAGTAGCCTGCCTGGGAGAGGCTCACTCTGGGTGCTGGAGGGGGGGAAGGCTCCTGTATGTGTTGGCCTGTTCATGGCTGTGGGCATTCAAGTGTGTTATATTGAGCCTGTGGTGTGAGGCTGTTATATTTCCCCCTGTTCTCCCTCTCACAGACCTCTCTAGGTAACGCAACTGTAAAACCAGTTTTCTGAAGTTGTTTTTAACATCGCACTGATTTACTACATACTGGGGTCAACAGTGCTGTGAAGAAGGACATTGTTCATCTCAGTCAGACTACCTGTTCGAAACTGGTATAACATGCTACAATGCAAAGGTATGTGGCATTTTATCAGTATTCATTTACTGCATGTAGTGTGATTTAAGATAACGTGCCGTCACAAACTACAAAGGACAAACCAGGCTTAGATTTCACATCATTCTACAGCCACAAGAGCTACTTGGAGCTACTTGAAAGTCCATTACTAGACAGAATGAAAAACTACACACGCTCTGTACACGTGCCATTACCTCTGGTAATCTCTTGACAAACTGACTGTAGCTCCATCCGAGTAGCTATTATCTCAGTTAGTGACAACAAGCTATTAACTTTACTGTATAAAGGGCCGCATATCATGCCAAGTGCCTTAAAGCAAAAAATAAATAAATAAAAAAATAAAGCCAAAAATAAAAGTTTTGAGGTGGAATTCGAGGTTATAAAAACTGAAGAATATCCGTGTGTCTACCAGCCTTTATCCTGGCTAGTGACCTGCTACGCTATGCTAGGCTAAAGTCAGTTACATCAGTGGAGCCACACAGTGCCCATCAAAGCCCCGGTTGTTCAGTACAAATGCCAACCAGTTGTTTGAGTGCATATGAAAGCGTTGGAGGGTGGTGGTGAAAAATTCTTTTCTTGCTCAGCAGAATCCTTTGGTGGATAAATAAAGGCAAAAAAAAAAAAAAAAAAAGGTCTCCGGTTGTGGCAACATGCAGAGTGTATGCAAGGCCACAGATCATGTTGATTGACTCATAGTGAAGTTTCTCTGTGGAATCTGTGTCCTGTGGATAACCTCATAGACGGGACCAATCTCATAAAACACCTAGACTGCCAAATCAAAGTTTAATAGATGCAAAACTACAGCGTCTAGACAAAAAAAGATACAAGGGTTTCATTATAAAATCATAAGCAGATGTATGCATTTAAAAGAATTTTCTTCACTTTTTTGATGGAGAAAAGATTTTATCCTTTGAAAATGCCAGCTACAGACCTCAAGATAATAATACAGTTTATATGATGTAACTATTTACTTGAAGTGCTTTGTGAGACACTGTAAATATAAATGTAGTGTTTTAGCACTATTGCATTACAGTCACATCTTACAAATGCATGCATACCATAAAGTGTTTTGACAACCTTTTTAACACCTTATGAATCTGTTGGGAGTGTGTTCCTTAAAATTACTGTATGCTTGCCCCAGGAGGTATTAGACCCTGTATCACATTATACGCATGCACCAGTTTAGCTTCACTGGATGCTATCTGTGCTGTAAGCCTTGTGGTTATACTGTTGTTCTTACAATATGCATGTATCTATGGATGTATAGTGTATATAGTCTGAATGTACACGTGTATTGCCGTTTATCGTGCTGCATCCTCAGTTGGAATAGTCAGAATTTGGGACTTGCTCGGAGATGTTCTTGTTCTTAATTTCACCTCAGCCCTCGGGGCAGCTCTGTATGCCTCAAGCACCGCTCTCCTTTTCTACCTCCAATTAACAGAGGGAACAAATACCTCCACAGATCAGCTGCCACGGCACACACTGAATGGTGGCGCTACATCAAGCATCATCTTTATATACATTAGTTTGTAAAGTTAAGTCACCCAACATTAATATGTGCAGTTTTGAAAACAGTCTGCTGTGTGTATCACGATGTGGTGTACAATCTCTTGATTTAAAAGAGAGATCTTATAAACGCCAAATACAGAAGCCACACCTCATAAACAAAGTTTCCTCTCTGCTAGTTCATTGTGTGTTAGAGGCAAATACTGTGCAAGTGGGAAATGTCATTAACTTGTTTTCAAGGGTGTAAACATCAAATTTTTAGTGTGGAACAATACTGTCTTTTACTTTATTATTTAGTTATTTCAAGAATTGTATATTATTTCTCTAATATCCCTTAAAGAAGATAGTATCTGGTATTCAATATTTATTCAATATTTTCATTTTTACAATCACTAATACTTTTAAATTACCCTACAGTAATTCATGACGTTTCTTTATCACCTAAAATTGTGTTTGAGTTACAACTAGATTTGGGTTTGTTGCTGTTGTACTACAACTTTTACTCATTTGTCTTAAAGCAATGTTTTCCAATGAATATTAAAAATTCATGATGGTCTGACAACTTGATTGTAATCTCCAAATCCCTTATAGGCAACACATTAAGCAAAGTGTTACCAACTTTTCAACACTACATAAACAGGAAATGCTTTGTGGTGTCCTACCTGGACGGAGTTGAGCCTGCAGTAGCCATTGAGGGGGAAGCGGATGACATGCGTTGGGTCCTGGTTCCAGCCAGCGTTGACGGAGTTACACATAACGTCTCCAGTCTCAGGGAAGATCTCCTCGATGAGGACCTTCTCCCCACTCAGGGCGATCCTCTCGCCCAGGTCGGGGGTGACACGAACCACCAGGCAGTCGCAGGGCTGCGCCATTCGTCGTTGTTCGCGCTCCTGCTTCCAGCGCTCCAGCTCTTTGATCATGGGTGTCAGTTGGTAATAGCGCGCCTCCTCATACAGCAAGTGGAAGTCCTATACCGGCAGATGAACATGGAGATGAGAGCAGTGAGTTTGCATGTGTGTACAGCCGTCTTGGCTCTGTGTGACAAACACACTGTGAGTTTCAGTACATTACATCTCATCTCCAAGGTCATCAGGACAATACCCTACACATATACAGTATGTTGCAACATTAAGAAGAAAGCAGGAGGTATATTTGCAGGGTATCCTGATGGCTTCCCTACAGCAACCAATGACAAAGTGCCCTTGAGCAAGACACTTAACCTCTAATTACTCCTGGAGTGCTGATCTGGCTGCATCTGCACTTTGACCCTTTTTCAGCCGTGAAACATCAACTGTGTGGCACAGGCATGCATGGAGGTACAGGTACGGATATGTGTCCTTCAACATTTCTGAGTATCTTACACATTTATGTAGGTGTGCGTCAGTTACCACCAGTTCCTTTGTCCTCACCTGTCTGTTACAAGATGCCTTTACTAAGGATTGCAAAGGTCAATGTACCATGTCTTTGAACCATACACTCGTTAGCTTGGCTTCTCATAATGTCAGCAGTGTAGGAGTTTAGGTTCATACTGCTGCACTCATGTTTAGTTGATCTGAATAAGAAACAGACAAATACCCTAAATGTAAATGTAAAATTGACCTTTGTTTGTCCTTGTGTAGTTAGAGATATTTAATGACTACATCAGATCGGTGATGGCTTCTGACCAGCAGGACAACACTCTCAATAAATAAAGCATAGCCATGCTGCAGCTCTCCTCCGCAGTAGCTCTTGGCAGAGCCGCACTAGCCTTTACCATGTTTTAGTGAGCCGACTCCAGAAAGGCCGTCAGTAGGGCTCCAGTGAAGTGGGATGGTGCATTCCTGTGTGCAGACAGTCTGCAGCAGATTGCCTGCCTCTCCCTCCTGGGCAGGGCTTGCTGGGGGCCATTTGCCCCTGTGCTCTTGTCTCTAATTTCCCACAAGAGCAGATGGCACCATCATTCACGGCTACCATAGAAAATACGGGGAGGCGGAGGTTCGCTATTGGAGGCAGACGGGAGGTGAGGAAAAGATATGTGCAAAGTGAACATGAGGACAATCATCAGCCAAGGAGGATTTTAATGTATTCCTCACATAGAAGGAGTTTTATGTTAATGAGGCGTGTGGCCCGATGTTAAGCTCCTGTTAGAACAAGATTTAATTAGGTTACACCTAAATGCTGCAAATCTTTCTGCTAAACAATTAGTAATTAATAAATCAGTGTTCTGATTAGTGTTTCACAGTGACAAAGAATGACAGCTTAATTCATTCTTAGTTTTAGAACCGCCATCACTGCCTTTCAAAGTTTATTCTTACATGATGTCCATGTTCCTTAGCTCCTGGCTATAGTTAATTTTAGTGTGTGGACATTGTGAAACCATAGCAAATAACTGACTGCACATTTGGTTACATTTTTAATAGATACAGAGAGAGGTTGCTCATCTTGGTGCACTGCAAAGTCTTAACACCCTTGAAAAGTGAGACAATGCGTGTTTGTGCTGTGTGAAACATATGTTTCATATAGTCTGCATCAATGGTGGGCTGTGGGTGTTGGGTGCCAGGGCCGCCGGGGAGCCCTAATCTAAAAAGAGTTTTTCCCCTTCCCTTTTCCGGACCACTGCTGGGTATAGAAACACAGCATGGCAGCAAACAGCATATTCATTAACCCTGCTGCTTCTGTCAGAATCTTTAGCCTTGAAAAGCCTCCCTCACTGGTTTACCACTTCATCTAAACTGTGCCTTCATCTGAGGCGCAGCGAACGACACCCAAATACAACTCCATCTGGACGCAGCGTTGACGCAATACATCTTAAGCTGATGGTCTAATATTTAAGATTTCAGAATACGAAACAGGGAGGGAGTGGGTCCTTTTTTTCCCCTTTTTCTCTCCCTTTCTCCCTGTCTTTTTCTCTCCTGGCCTTCTTGCTGCAGCTGACAAAACTCATACTGAGACACTCCCCTTCAGGCAGCTCTCTGTATCAAAGTGTAGCTCCTCATCCTTCACAGGTCTGAAGCCATGGATGGATATGTTTTTAACAGGGGTCTGTCTGCGAGGCACTTTAGTCATCCTGAGCAGTGCAGAAAACAACAGAGTAATCCTAAGCGCTGAGGTGAGGATGAGAGGGAGACAGGGCCAACAGCTCCGTCCTGGTTGCTGGAGCTGCTGCTACTGCTGCCAGCTCTACGAGACAATTCATCCCCCAATCCTGTGTCCAGACAGCCCGTTTGAGCTTCAAAATAATGATCCAACCTGATCGCCCACCGGCAAGGCAACATTTCAGCTAAGGACAGAGGGAGGGAGAGACAGAGAGGGAGGCAGAGAGTGAGAAGAAGAAGAAAATGATGGAAACTGTCACTATGAGGTAGTCGGAGGACTGATAAAGACCTACCATATGTTTTGGACAAAAAAAGGACCAAACCCACACAGAAGAAGCTTCGCAGGTTGTTGATTAAAAACGTCACTGACGAAAAAATCCAGCCAAAGCTCGTGTAATGTATAGTGCCCACAAAAAAATTCTTTCCTATTATTTTTAGCATTTGATACCCAAAAAAAGAAAGCATTATTGATTTAAAGTGCAATGCAAAAGCCTGAATAAATTGATGTAGAAACCACTAACTCTTAACGGTTTATAACCATGCCCTCAATCTGACTGAGCAATGCTTACACTATTGTGATTAATTGTAGTTTGAATAATGAGATGAGGAAGGATATTAATAGTGAATATTTTGTTCCACTGATGTAAGCTGAAAAATTTCTTTTCCTATTCTGCTCAGACTTTCACATTGATTTAGCAAAACACACAGCGCCGTGGCTGCCAGCAGCAGAACAGACCCAGCCCTCGGGCGACGGCAAGCCTGATTGTGTTCAGATAAGGACATGCTCAATTCCGCCCCACAATATTTGCATTTTTTTTTTTCCTGGGCTTCACGCAAATTGAAAGGTATGCAGATCAACACAGGCTTATGTGAGTGGATTGTGATGAGTTGAAACAATGAAGTCCAATGCATTCTCTTCAACTGTGGTGCCTGATTGGAGTGTCAAGATTTCACAGAGAGGGAAAAACAAGAGTGAATAAGAAGGGAAAAACTAATCGGTTGTGAGTCGGGCCATCATTTGCCAAAATATGCAGGGCTTTCACGTTATGTTCCTTTGTCTGATATTTGGCTGAGGATCATGAACAAGCGGCCGCCCGGTGGAAAGGTCATAAAAGTAAGTTGGAATAGAGGTGAAGAGTAGAATACACCTAGGAAACAGTATCACCGAATAAAACTTTGAACAGGAGGGAGCTGTAGGCAGACTATATAAAAATTCCGACAAAGCCACACATGGTTGTGTGGATACCTGTGAGCTGAGACCAAACTTACTAGCAATGACATCAGTTTGGTTTAAAGCTGCATTTTTATATCAACATTAGGTCAAATCGCTATGTATGACGTGTAAGGAGTTGTTATAGTGATGAAACTACAAAGAATTATCACGCAACTCTGCAGTTCACCACAGCTCTACAGGGCATTTTAGCATCCTTCAGCTCATTGTTTTGTTTTTACAGCTCAACTGTGAAACTCAACTCTACTGTTTTGGTTCACTCTCACCATTCTCATCAACCTCATTTTCAGCAGCAGCAGGTAGCTGTTTTCGGTAAAAAAGAAGGCTGTAGTACCCCGATTAAATGCTATCCGGCTAGAGCCAAACAGCTGGCAGACAAAGTTAGTGACTAGCTGGTAAACATAGTGGAGACTTCTGCAGCTGAAGAGCCAGAGGTTTTGGATATATTGGACTTACATTTGGCAGGTTTCCAGAAACAACACTTCAAATGAATGCTAATTTTGCTCCCTGTCTGCTGGATGTCTAAATGAGCAACTTTTTGCTACCATTTTCTCCATATCGACTCTATACATACTGTATCATCTTTAACAGCTGCTAGCATAAAAAATGTTAACTCTTACTGTTTTACTCTTTTGAACTGGGACGCAGACAGATACTTTATGATCACCCTGCATGGCTCATATCAAAAACGTGTATATTTGTCTCACCAGTAATTTATTAATACCTTGTATGGATTAACTGATACCAAGCCTGACAGAATTTGTTTTGTTGCCATGAATGTGTGCTTTGGATGATTTAATATAATTTGATAATGGACATAACATACTGTACATGCGTTCACTTACAATAGGGTTCTTTGATGCTAATGCTAAAACAGGAGCCAGGTGAGTGCATCCTTAGCGGTCTAGTATGGGCCACATAAGATTCAGTGGCCCACAAAGAGTAAACTGTGTGTGCACAGATGCATGGATACATGGGTACAAATATGTTAAGTATGTATTAAACTGCACCAACATGCCACAGCTTTCCTTCCCAGTGAGTCTTTGACTGTCAGTGAGACTTCCTGGCTGCATGGGAGTTGGTCATCAGAAAATGGGAGAGCAGAGGGGCATACAGGCTATTTCACCTGTGCTCACCTCTATAGAAACCACTCTGAGTGAAAAACAACAGCTCAGGGCTTGGGCACACACATCATTGGGCCGTGCTCCAGTTAGCCAGTTAGCATTTTACCTCTCCACCACTGTAAACTCCAACTGAGTCTGTTCCATATTCTTTTCTTCCTCCGAGTTTCCTAATTACTGCTTATGCTTATTCTACAGGTAATTATGTGTTGAGTGGAAGGAAGGTGAGTCTACATTAGCCATTGTGAAAACAGAACTGGCAGCTCTGTTGTGGTATCAGGTCTATTTTGAAAACATGCAACCCCTGAGAGAGCAGGCGAACATGAAAAAATACAAACCTTCACACGTTAGTGTTTTATCTTCAGAAAATGTAGGAATTCCACACAATACAACTGCATGTCTGGGCAGATGACTTTACATACTCAAGCTTTTTTTGTTTTTAAGTTGTTCAAACTGTGCGAGCTGATGGTGCAGACAAGTACACACAATACAGTATGTTGTGGTGCGAGTATATACCTTGAAGTCATCTGGAAGGAGCAATTTGCTGGTCCTGAGGAAACTGAGAATGTAGCGGAATATCTCGCCGTCCCGATCTATGAAGTAGTGCTGCTTCAAGCTGTCCAACACGATGGGCTCGGTGCCATTGAACAGACGACTGATTCTGAAAATTGAAATACACACACACACACACACGCACACACACACAAACGCGCACGCATGCAGGCAGTCGCACACACAAACACACAAACACACACATAGTGGAATGAGCAAGCTCCCTTCAAATGCATGAAACAATTACCCTCCATTTATTTTTCAATTTTATTAGCACTAAGCTTGAAATGCATTAGCATCCCAGGTTGAAACAAGGGGCTTAAGGCACAGTTCCTCCATTCCAGACTTGTTTGAAGTGTCCCTTCTGCAGGAAGATTACAACAACACACACGGTTGCTGCTTGTACTTACAGAAATTAATGGCATGAATGTAGCATTACAGCTCTATTATTCCATCTGTCAGAGGAGTGGAAATAATACAGAGGTAGGAAGTGGTGGAGGGCCACATACTAATGTGAGGCGCACAGCTGGAAAAAGGTATTTTGCTTTTTACAGTTTAACTACATTATTACTATATGAGGAATTTGGACAGCTACATCCCAACTGTATGCCATGCTGTGTGTACTTAATGCAGAGTTCTGATTTGTGAGGATATCTACATTTGAGCTGTATGAGGCACAATATCGCTACATAATTCAGTCCATATATTGATAGTTTTCTTTAAGATAAATTAATAGCTCTTGCATTGTCCATTTAAAACTATATTGAAATTTCAGGGTGCTTATGTGATCTGTAGCATCCATGATCCTAATCTCAGATACACATTTTGGTGGTTAGACCACCATACCAATGAATTCACCTTTTTGGCTTTTAAAAATGTATATTTGTTGTCAGGGGTCTATTTTAGGAAAAAGAACATGCCTCGCAACCAATCAGAATATGCTTAGTTTTCTCTTTGGTCCACCTATATTGTCTGTATTGGATAGGATGAATTTAAGGCATATTAACTCGCTAAGACACCCAAACACTGGCTCAAATATAGAGCTGAAGAACATCTACAAATAGGAAATAACTGAGTTTTGAATGAATTACTGAGATAATGAAAAGAACATTACTCAAAATTACATTAATAATGTTGTCCTATCAATAAACACAATAATTAACTTTAACGGTAATTAGATGTATGTATTTAAGATTTCACCAAATATTGACAAGATTTGGTGTAATAATAAGACACTTGTTGCTGCCTAGCATCCCATGGTTAACCCCTTCCACTAGTGTACTACAAGATTAAGGGCTTAGTTGAAGTTGGCTACAGGGGCTCATCAAGGTAAAGAGTGGAAATTGCTGTTATCTTTAAACTTTCATCACACCATGTTGGCACCATGCCTCTAGATACCCGTGGACAGATATTCATTTCCCCTCATCTCTGTGTGGTTTTCCTGCCGCTTACTTGCAGGTCCCTCTCCCGCTGGTCTAATAATCACATCTCGGCAACGCCACTCTGTCTGTTTGTTCATGTTCACTTGCTACATATCCCTCTTCAATAATTAGAAATAGTTTTGTCTCTAAAAATATTGAGGATGCAGGTTGTACAAATGCTTTCATTTTGTAAAACCTTTCTACTCCCAAAGCACAAAATACTAACTCTGAAGCTCAACAATTTGCTTTAATTTTGTGACTCACTTAGGAACAAAACTCACATCTCCTTCAGCAGAGAAACCTGGAATGCCTTTACAGTGTAAATAAGTTGTACTAGTGATTTATACAAGAAATCTGTTGCATCCTACCCCCTCATCGGTTTCACTGCACATTTCCATCATCTTTCTCAGGAACAGCTCTTTGCAGGGCGCTGCGTTATTGTTATTACCATCATTTTGATGTAATCAGCTCTTTAATCACGGTAACAGCTTCTGGGTTGACTGACAAACTTGTATGACAAAGAGAATTGTAAAGCCTATTTGCAAACACACCGACTGACACACACATACACCCGGCACTGTCACAGCACTGGCACTGTCAAACTCTATTACAGGACACTGGAAGGGAACCGCAGTTGGAATGTCAATGAACAAACAGCAGGGCTGCCTTCACTAACAGACTCGTTTCACTGAATTTACAATCACAGTTCTCTACTTTGTAAAAATGTGTGCGTTTGTGTTTAATGGTTGTATCAGGTATCTCCTGACCCCGATGTGTCGGCACAACACACTGAAGCTATCGCATCAAATTCACCCTTTTTTTTTTCTTTGACTTGACTGTGTGAAGAAGCAGAGCAAAGATGGTTCTCCCTCCCTCTCTTCCCTCCTGCCATCCTTTCTCTCCTTCACTCCCTCTGTCTTTCTTTCTCTCTCTCTGTCTCCATCCTTCTGCCTTACTCGCTTTCTCTCTGGAAATCGATGCAAAATGCTTTATAAAAAACCAATACTCATCTCCCTGTTTTGCCTGAGGTGTTCCTTTCTCATATGGTCTTGCAATTCTTCCAGCTAGAATTTCACCATACCCCTCCAGGCTAACTCTGTTTTTCATCTCCACTTTTTTAAAAAGCAATTAAAATGCTGCCTGTTTTTCTTTTTCTTTCCCTCTCCTCTACCCCCTTCACTCTCTCGCTCTCTTTCTCTGTTGGTCTCCTCATATTTTCCCTTTCTGTTAAATCCCTGAATTGGTGGGGGGGGGGTGTTTTTTTTAACAGGTAGGGAGAGAGAAAAGGGTGGGGATGCATAGAGAAATTAAGAGAGAAGATGCACAAACAGTCCGAAAGACAAGGAAACTGACAGAGAGAAAGAAAAGAAGGAAAGGTGAAGATAGGGGAAACTAAACAGAGAAATCACTAGACAAAATTACAGAAAACAGAAGTAAAGAGGAAAAACAAAAGGGACAGAGAAAGAAACAAACATCATACAAGAGGAAGACAGAGAGAGATGGAAAGAGTGGGAGACAGAAAGCTATGACAGAAAGAAAGAGTTGGGAAGAAGGAGGGAGGTGGTGGGTGTAGGAAGTTATCAAGGACAGAAACAGCTCAGATCTCTCACCCTAGCGGTGCCAAGTGAGGGCAGGCAGTGGGGCAGTAGGTGGGCAATATCTGGCAGGATCCTCGCTGCAGCAGCTACAGCCGGCCAGCAGCTGAGAACTGCCAGAGACGTGTCTGCAGGAGGTGGGAGGGGTGGCAGGTATCACTGATTCTACTAGAACAGATGCTATCTGAAAACTGTAACGCTAATGGATGCCTAATGAACACAAGACACCCGGCAGCTTCCTGCAAAGTGAAACAAACACACCCAAGGATCTTGGTGAGTGTGTCCAGCCTGACACCAAAGGCTGCCCACAATGGCTTCTGAGTAGCAGGTCAGAAGGGGGACGTCAAAACCAGATTGCTTCTGTTCCTGGCTGAGAGTCACTGAATCTTGCTCAAAGCAACTTTAAAATACCCAATAAACTGACATTTCTCTGAACAAAGCTTTTCCAAAGAGTGTGTGACAAAAATTTCCAAAACAAGGAATGGAAATTTAATTTGGATGAATATTACAACTTATAGAGAAGAGAATGTATGACCATGACTGTTTAAATCAAGTTCCACTCTAACTCTTAATACCTTTACACAATTAAATTTAACTACTAAATAAGCAACAAAATTCTTCTTACATGGTTCTCTACACGCGCCTAATTGCCACGGGGGACTGAGGGCCCCCCCCCCCATGTAAGAAAGAGGGAAAATTTGAGTCCCCCAAAAATTGTCCTCCATTGGCGCAAGTTCAAGCTCCTACTTTTCTGTGGTTAATGAATTAGCATTCATTGTTCAAAGCGCACACCTTCTGGTAAAGAGACAATGGAGGCAAAAGAGGCGGTAAGAAAACGGACCGGTAAGATGAGGGTTCGAGGTGAACACCATGAGGTTGTGTTACTCAGACACCACTAGCATAATAATATCGTTCCCGGCATCATGCTAATGATTGCTGGCAACACGTTTTGTATTGAAGTTCATTATTTCAGAGTTTGTCTGAAATTGGCTGAGAAAATAAAGTTTGTACAACTTGGCTAGCAGCCAACCTCCGAATCGCTAGCTGCTGCCCTGAGGTCTCCGTCTCTCTTTTGGTTACGCGCTTCATTAAACTAACATTGGTGATCCTGGATATAACCGGTATCACGAAGCTACAGGTTATCACCTGTCTCTGGTAACACTGGGGTTTCCAGCTACGAGCGGAAAAGGCGAGTTATAACCGCTCCGTTACAAGCCACATCACCAGACCCATGAATGAAGTGTTGAGATGAGATAACATGCTATTCACTAGTTTGCGCAGTTGTCCTTGTTCGGACGTTGTGTTGACTTCCACTCATTGTGGAGAGCCCAACCCAGACCCTACCCTTAACCAGGACCTTAGAAATGAGGTTTTGCCTCATTAGGAACATGCTTTAGTCCCCAACAGGTTGAGTAGTCCTGTGACAAAGTCCCAAAGAGGTATCACAAACGACACACACACACACACACACACACACACACACACACACACACACACACACACACACACACACACACACGCGCACACACTCTCTCTCTCTCTCTCTTTCTCACTCACTCACTCACTTGGCTCCCCCTAAAGTCTGAGGGAGGATTTTGCCCTTGGTTCTCTAGCAATAAATTTCATAATGTAGGGCACTGAAGCCCAATATTTGCCTACATGGGTCCATGATGTGAGTCTTTTTGAGAAACTCAGTTGCACATTCACCATAATTTTACTGTATTAATGATTTAACCAGTCCACTCTTATACTCCAAATATGTGTTGCTAACAGTCACAGTGTTTAACTGCAGCTTAGGAAAACATTTTATCTGTAATTTTGAGGCTACATAACTGTTTTGATTAATTCTCATAATAATTTAATGTTAAGTGATTAGAATTAAATGTGTTATCAAACAGTTAAGTTTATTTTAGATGATGGCCACGTGTTAGTGCCATACAGCCTCTTTAAAATCGTTTTTAAAAAAAGCAATACGTGACTTCAGGGCATGCTTAGAATAGCTAAGAGGCTTAACAATGTCATGAGAGAAAAATAAAAGGAAAACCAGTGTTTACTGAAACTAACATACGGTGGAAAATGAGATATTCTTTGCCGTGTTAATTATGTTGATTTCAACTTACAGAAAAGTAAACGATTACGCGCAGGGGATCGCTAATAGAGCATCAGGCCAGTACAGATTTATCGTCTCTGGACACAGAGGACTCGTCTCCAGAGAGAAAAATGTCCAGTGGTCCTTTCAAAATAGTTTCCTTGTCTCTGGAACATTTCGAATAATTTCCTCAGCTTCTGTTCAAGTGACTGCTGAGACTGTCCTCTTTGAAAGCTACACAGAGTGTGCATCAATGTTTCATGACCCATGTCCCTTAATATGGCCCGCACAGAAGAAGATGAATAACCACACATTAGTTACTAGACTAACTTTCTCTTGGCACACTGCATTATTTAGGGGCCAATCTATTAAAAGTAATCATCAACTTTAAACTCTTTAACCCTGCTCTCGTAGTCGTCACGTTTCTGTTTCCAACGTTTCCTGCTCAACCGAACATGGCCGAACACAGCGTATAAGGCTATGCCAGTGTAATTGTTTTGCTTTCTGCTGTCAGCCATTATCTTAATTCACACAAAAGGGCCCCTCCTTCCACTGGCTCCAGTGGAAAGTGGAGCCCTGAGGCCAACTGTACACTGAGGAGGCTGGGAGAGAGAAATAGTAAGTGTATGCATGTGTGTGTGTGTGTGTGTGTGTGTGTGTGTGTGTGTGTGTGTGTGTGTGTGTGTGTGATCCAGAGTGAGAAAGAAACAGAAAGAGGGAGAGAGGGGGGCAAAGGAGCATGTGTGAAAAAGAGAGAGAGGAAAGAGCACTCCGACCAACACTCACACTGGTATCCGGTCTTTACTCTCACTGTAAAAACACTGTTTGGGAGCTCTGACATGACTCTGTGCTCCATTTGCACGGTACCCTGCGTATGTCTGCCTATGAATAACTTCTTTGTAAAGTGTAAAGCTGCATCAGAACATAGAAATAAGGAAAACTCACCAGCAATACAAAAATACCGAATCAAAATTAAACAGAAATTTAACGACAATCTGATGTTTTCAAAGATGCTTTAAAGCAATTGAATATCCAAATAATATCAGCACATTTGACAGAAATATTCTGTAAAAAAATAACTCTTGCCTTGTGGCAACTGGATAAACTGTGGGCAAAAAGGCATCTTAATAACAAAAACAATCATAAACCCTTGTCTGGGATGAGCTTTATTTTTCTCATGACGTTACAGTCAGGAATAAAAGGAAAGTTGTCAGGGATTTCCTGTCAGCGGACTCTATGAATATCAAGACTTTATTACCAAGGGATTATGTGAATTGTTTCCTGTAGCCGATTTGGCAGATTTTCTAACAACCTGGTGTATGTTTACCTTGGACCACATGGGACTCTGTCAGCTGACGCAGAATCTAAGACTGTCTAATGTAATGAATGACACACTGCATTATAGGTAAAAAAGAGGAGGCCTAAAACCTCCTGTACTTTTAAGGAGGAAAAAATTCACACATCAGTAGAGAAGAGAGATATTTTAACAGTAGTTTTTGTACCAGTGTGTTTGCTTTCAGAGTTACCTCTGATGGTGACACCTTGTTGGAGCTAAAAATGTGAATAAAGTGGGAGGGTGAATTACCAATAGCTCTTACACAATCTGAATCATCATGACTGAATCTTACGATGGAAGTGCATCAAAAATAAAATCCCTGTTTGCTTTATGTGTGAGAGCATCTAACTCTCACATGGGTGAGAGCGCACATGGCCTTTCTGATACTGTCCACACAAATATTCAATGAATAGCAAGTCACTCTTTTAGTTGGAAGCAATTCAGAGTTTAGCTGCAATATAAGCCATGTTCTAGGCTGTTTGAAATTATAATAATGATTACGTTGTCTTACAAATGTGGGAATATACAGTATGAAAGTCATACAACTTTGTATATCATATATCTTGAAATAACCCCCGTGTCTGATCTCAAATAATAACTATA